>NC_091374.1:15659155-15681655 GCF_038502225.1 Cherax quadricarinatus
CTGCAGTGTTGCTCTCTGCCCCTGTATGTTGCTGCCTGCAGTGTTGCTCTCTGCCCCTGTATGTTGCTGCCTGCAGTGTTACTCTCTGCCCCTGTATGTTGCTGCCTGCAGTGTTGCTCTCTGCCCCTGTATGTTGCTGCCTGCAGTGTTGCTCTCTGCCCCTGTATGTTGCTGCCTGCAGTGTTGCTCTCTGCCCCTGTATGTTGCTGCCTGCAGTGTTGCTCTCTGCCCCTGTATGTTGCTGCCTGCAGTGTTGCTCTCTGCCCCTGTATGTTGCTGCCTGCAGTGTTGCTCTCTACCCCTGTATGTTGCTGCCTGCAGTGTTGCTCTCTGCCCCTGTATGTTGCTGCCTGCAGTGTTACTCTCTGCCCCTGTATGTTGCTGCCTGCAGTGTTGCTCTCTGCCCCTGTATGTTGCTGCCTGCAGTGTTGCTCTCTGCCCCTGTATGTTGCTGCCTGCAGTGTTGCTCTCTGCCCCTGTATGTTGCTGCCTGCAGTGTTGCTCTCTGCCCCTGTATGTTGCTGCCTGCAGTGTTGCTCTCTGCCCCTGTATGTTGCTGCCTGCAGTGTTGCTCTCTGCCCCTGTATGTTGCTGCCTGCAGTGTTGCTCTCTGCCCCTGTATGTTGCTGCCTGCAGTGTTGCTCTCTGCCCCTGTATGTTGCTGCCTGCAATGTTGCTCTCTGCCCCTGTATGTTGCTGTCTGCAGTGTTGCTCTCTGCAGTGTTGCTCTCTGCCCCTGTATGTTGCTGTCTGCAGTGTTGCTCTCTGCCCCTGTATGTTGCTGCCTGCAGTGTTGCTCTCTGCCCCTGTATGGTGCTGTCTGCAGTGTTGCTCTCTGCCCCTGTATGTTGCTGCCTGCAGTGTTGCTCTCTGCCCCTGTATGTTGCTGCCTGCAGTGTTGCTCTCTGCCCCTGTATGTTGCTGCCTGCAGTGTTGCTCTCTGCCCCTGTATGTTGCTGCCTGCAGTGTTGCTCTCTGCCCCTGTATGTTGCTGCCTGCAGTGTTGCTCTCTGCCCCTGTATGTTGCTGCCTGCAGTGTTGCTCTCTGCCCCTGTATGTTGCTGCCTGCAGTGTTGCTCTCTGCCCCTGTATGTTGCTGCCTGCAGTGTTACTCTCTGCCCCTGTATGTTGCTGCCTGCAGTGTTGCTCTCTGCCCCTGTATGTTGCTGCCTGCAGTGTTGCTCTCTGCCCCTGTATGTTGCTGCCTGCAGTGTTGCTCTCTGCCCCTGTATGTTGCTGCCTGCAGTGTTGCTCTCTGCCCCTGTATGTTGCTGCCTGCAGTGTTGCTCTCTGCCCCTGTATGTTGCTGCCTGCAGTGTTGCTCTCTGCCCCTGTATGTTGCTGCCTGCAGTGTTGCTCTCTGCCCCTGTATGTTGCTGTCTGCAGTGTTGCTCTCTGCAGTGTTGCTCTCTGCCCCTGTATGTTGCTGTCTGCAGTGTTGCTCTCTGCCCCTGTATGTTGCTGCCTGCAGTGTTGCTCTCTGCCCCTGTATGTTGCTGTCTGCAGTGTTGCTCTCTGCCCCTGTATGTTGCTGCCTGCAGTGTTGCTCTCTGCCCCTGTATGTTGCTGCCTGCAGTGTTGCTCTCTGCAGTGTTGCTCTCTGCCCCTGTATGTTGCTGTCTGCAGTGTTGCTCTCTGCCCCTGTATGTTGCTGCCTGCAGTGTTGCTCTCTGCCCCTGTATGTTGCTGCCTGCAGTGTTGCTCTCTGCAGTGTTGCTCTCTGCCCCTGTATGTTGCTGTCTGCAGTGTTGCTCTCTGCCCCTGTATGTTGCTGCCTGCAGTGTTGCTCTCTGCCCCTGTATGTTGCTGCCTGCAGTGTTGCTCTCTGCCCCTGTATGTTGCTGCCTGCAGTGTTGCTCTCTGCCCCTGTATGTTGCTGTCTGCAGTGTTGCTCTCTGCCCCTGTATGTTGCTGCCTGCAGTGTTGCTCTCTGCCCCTGTATGTTGCTGCCTGCAGTGTTGCTCTCTGCAGTGTTGCTCTCTGCCCCTGTATGTTGCTGCCTGCAGTGTTGCTCTCTGCCCCTGTATGTTGCTGCCTGCAGTGTTGCTCTCTGCCCCTGTATGTTGCTGCCTGCAGTGTTGCTCTCTGCCCCTGTATGTTGCTGTCTGCAGTGTTGCTCTCTGCCAGTCTCTGCCCCTGTATGTTGCTGTGCAGTGCATGTGCTGCCTGCAGTGTTGCTATCTGCCCCTGTATGTTGCTGCCTGCAGTGCTCTCTGCAGTGTTGCTCTCTGCCCCTGTATGTTGCTGTCTGCAGTGTTGCTCTCTGCCCCTGTATGTTGCTGCCTGCAGTGTTGCTCTCTGCCCCTGTATGTTGCTGCCTGCCCTGCAGTGTTGCTCTCTATGTTGCTGTCTGCAGTGTTGCTCTGCTGCTGCCTGCAGTGTTGCTCTCTGCCCCTCTGTATGTTGCTGTCTGCATGTGTTGCTCTCTGCCCCTGTATGTTGCTGCCTGCAGTGTTGCTCTCTGCCCCTGTATGTTGCTGCCTGCAGTGTTGCTCTCTGCAGTGTTGCTCTCTGCCCCCGTATGTTGCTGTCTGCAGTGTTGCTCTCTGCCCCTGTATGTTGCTGCCTGCAGTGTTGCTCTCTGCCCCTGTATGTTGCTGCCTGCAGTGTTGCTCTCTGCCCCTGTATGTTGCTGCCTGCAGTGTTGCTCTCTGCCCCTGTATGTTGCTGCCTGTAGTGTTGCTCTCTGCCCCTGTATGTTGCTGCCTGCAGTGTTGCTCTCTGCCCCTGTATGTTGCTGCCTGCAGTGTTGCTCTCTGCCCCTGTATGTTGCTGCCTGCAGTGTTGCTCTCTGCCCCTGTATGTTGCTGCCTGCAGTGTTGCTCTCTGCCCCTGTATGTTGCTGCCTGCAGTGTTGCTCTCTGCCCCTGTATGTTGCTGCCTGCAGTGTTGCTCTCTGCCCCTGTATGTTGCTTCCTGCAGTGTTGCTCTCTGCCCCTGTATGTTTGCTGCCTGTAGTGTTGCTCTCTGCCCCTGTATGTTGCTGCCTGCAGTGTTGCTCTCTGCCCCTGTATGTTGCTGCCTGCAGTGTTGCTCTCTGCCCCTGTATGTTGCTGCCTGCAGTGTTGCTCTCTGCCCCTGTATGTTGCTGCCTGCAGTGTTGCTCTCTGCCCCTGTATGTTGCTGCCTGCAGTGTTGCTCTCTGCCCCTGTATGTTGCTGCCTGCAGTGTTGCTCTCTGCCCCTGTATGTTGCTTCCTGCAGTGTTGCTCTCTGCCCCTGTATGTTGCTTCCTGCAGTGTTGCTCTGTGCCCTTGTATGTTGCTGCCTGCAGTGTTACTTTCTACCTCCACAAGTGTATATAGGGAGGATCATCTACCTCCAAAGTCACACCCCAGGCTTCCTGGTTGACATACTGAAACATGAGGCTGTTGGTACTGGCAGCATGACTTCCAGTGCAGACAGCCACCAAAACCCGGATGACAAGGAACCTACGTTAAGTTTTAGTCGAGTCTTCTCTTTAAGACATTCAAAAAGTCTGCTAGAAATTACCCTTACATTTAAAACATAGGTATTGAAAAGTCTTGGACACCTTAAACTCACTGATCCATTTTTTGGGGAGGGGGGTCAAGACACCCATTTTTTTCGTTACCTGGAATATACCTGGGGGCATTTTGCAACGTTCTATCAATGCTCTTCATTTCTTAAGGGGTAATTTCGGTGTGCAGATTTGGTGCTATACTTAGAGTTTCCAGCGCCTACCTTTGTTGACTGTATTCCAGGGAACAGTTCCAGGCGTTCATATTTCCTCTTTTAACTAAATTAGTTGGAAGTATAACTAAGAGGTATTGCTTGACATGGTAAGAAGGGACTTGATACAAGATAGACCTTTCTTAAGGCCTAAGTTTTGTTCCTGGTGGAACTTTATCAAGTCATGACTTGGTACATGGGGTAACAGGTAGCATAGAAAATGGGTTGGACAAATATTTTCTGTGCTCCTCCTTTATATTAAGGTAAAGCTCTATGCAGAGCGAAACCCGCTACCTTCTCTAGCCTCGCCTAAGATGTCACAGCATTAAGACCCCCCTTCCCGGAGCATGCAGCCTCCAGCATCTCTCTCTCAAACTTCAACCCAGTGCGAAACGTCGTCTGTTAAATGTCGGCAATATGGCAATCCTGCATCACTCCTGTCAACAATGAAACTCGTCTGGCGCATCTTGCGTCATCTTGCGTCAATGTTCTCACATTAAAGTCACTGTTTAAAGTTTCGTCTCAAATACCGTGTCGTCCGCGAACTTTGCGATTTTAGATGAAAAGCCAGACGCCAGATCATTTATGTAAATTGTGTGTGTGTGTGTGTGTGTGTGTGTGTGTGTGTGTGTGTGTGTGAGAGAGAGAGAGAGAGAGACAGAGAGAGAGAGAGAGAGAGAGAGAGAGAGAGAGAGAGAGAGAGAGAGAGAGAGAGAGAGAGAGAGAGAGAGAGAGAGATTGAGAGAGATTGAGAGAGAGAGATTGAGAGAGATTGAGAGAGAGAGATTGAGAGAGAGAGAGAGAGAGAGGATGGGGGAAGAGGGCAGGCTTTTGAAATCCTTATTACGTTTCCACTCTTGGCCAAAAACTTAGGTACGCGGAGCCATTTATAAGACAAGGTAAAGTGTGTCGTCGATCTGTGGGAGGTTTTATCTCGGACGAGGAAATAGAAGACGTGGTTTTTACTCTGTGTGTGTGTGTGTGTGTGTGTGTGTGTGTGTGTGTGTGTGTGTGTGTGTGTGTGTGTGTGTGTGTGTGTGTAAAATCTTCGTCCGGGTCTTTCCACTGCCTAACGACAAGAAGGTTAAAGAAATATTTCCTGACATCACTGTGACGCAGCTGCGTCTTTAACCACCAGTTGTACCCCCATGTACCCGTTTCCCGCCTCTCTATCAGCCTTTATTCTCTGTCTGCCTTTCCAAGTCTTTCAAGTATTTTGCACATTATTCCACACAGGTACATATTATATACCTGTGTGGAATATATATATATATATATATATATTATATATATATATATATATATATATATATATATATATATTATTATTATTATTATTATTATTATTCATTCACCATAGTGATTCCACCAAGGCAGGGTGGGCCTGGGAAAAAGAAAAAACTTTCACCATCAATCACTCCATCACTGTCTTGCCAGAAGGGTGCTTTCACTACAGTCTTTTAAACTGCAACATTAACACCCCTCCTTCCTTCAGGTGCAGGCACTGTACTTCCCATCTCCAGGACTCAAGTCCGGCCTGCCAGTTTCCTGAACCCCTTCATAAATGTTACTTTGCTCACCTCCAACAGCACGTCAAGTATTAAAAACCATTTGTCTCCATTCACTCCTATCGAACACGCTCACGCATGCCTGCTGGAAGTCCAAGCCCCTCGCACACAAAACCTCCTTTACCCCCTCCCTCCAACCTTTCCTAGGCCGACCCCTACCCCGCCTTCCTTCCACTACAGACTGATACACTCTTGAAGTCTTTCTGTTCCGCTCCATTCTCTCTACATGTCCGAACCACCTCAACAGCCCTTCCTCAGGGCTGTTGAGGTGGTTGAGGCTGTTGAGGTTGATTAAGCTGTGTGTAGTTGATTGAAAGTTCCTCTGGACAACAGTTTTGGTAATCCTGCACCTCCTCCTAACTTCCAAACTACGAATTCTCTGCATTATATTCACACCACACATTGCCCTCAGACATGACATCTCTACTGCCTCCAGCCTTCTCCTCGCTGCAACATTCATCACCCATGCTTCACACCCATATAAGAGCGTTGGTAAAACTATACTCTCATACATTCCCCTCTTTGCCTCCAATGACAAAGTTCTTTGTCTCCACAGATTCCTAAGTGCACCACTCACCCTTTTCCCCTCATCAATTCTATGATTCACCTCATCTTTCATAGACCCATCCGCTGACACGTCCACTCCCAAATATCTGAATACATTCACCTCCTCCATACTCTCTCCCTCCAATCTGATATCCAATCTTTCATCACCTAATCTTTTTGTTATCCTCATAACCTTACTCTTTCCTGTATTCACTTTTCATTTTCTTCTTTTGCGTACCCTACCAAATTCATCCACCAATCTCTGCAACTTCTCTTTTAACTCCACGCCTCTTGCCAAGACCCTCGCATTTACTTCTCTTACAACCCCATCTATAAATATATTAAACAACCACGGTGACATCACACATCCTTGTCTAAGGCCTACTTTTACTGGGAAATAATTTCCCTCTTTCCTACATACTCTAACTTGAGCCTCACTATCCTCGTAAAAACTCTTCACTGCTTTCAGTAACCTACTTCCTACACCATACACCTGCAACATCTGCCACACTGCCCCCTATCCACCCTGTCATACGCCTTTTCCAAATCCATAAATGCCACAAAGACCTCTTTAGCCTTATCTAAATACTGTTCACTTATATGTTTCACTGTAAACACCTGATCCACACACCCCCTACCTTTCCTAAAGCCTCCTTGTTCTTCTGCTATCCTATTCTCCGTCTTACTCTTAATTCTTTCAATAATAACACTACCATACACTTTACCAGGTATAGTCAACAGACTTATCCCCCTATAATTTTTGCACTCTCTTTTGTCCCCTTTGCCTTTATACAAAGGAACTATGCATGCTCTCTGCCAATCCTTAGGTACCTTACCCTCTTCCATACATTTATTAAATAATTGCACCAACCCCTCCAAAACTATATATATATATATATATATATATATATAGTATATATATATATAGTATATATATATATATATATATATATATTATTGTACCCACGGAACAAGTGGTATTGATCAATAACAATACTGCACTAGCGAAGGAGTCGAACCCATGCTGTTTTGGCCCGCCTCATGGTGAGAGAAAACGCATGACGCTTTAGACTGCTAGACCACACAATCCTTAATAATGGTGCATCCAGCCAAGCTAGATGTTGTACCCACCATCGAAGGACATACGGTGGTGTGGACGTCTCTGAGCTAATTTCATTCAATTCCCCGTTTGTGTACTAGCTTAACAAGCAGTATATTACTGTACGCACGGAACAAGTCGTATTGATCAATATATAATGGGCCCACCGACTGGGCAGTGTTAGGAAAAATTGCTGTTTCCTGACGACAAAAACCATATATCTATATATCTGACCTGCTTTATCAGATGTGGGTTGCAAGCTGGTGCTGCATACTCAAAGACGGGCCTGACATATGTTGCATATACGAAATGAATGACTACTGAAATATCAGAAGGCTAATTTTACATTAGGAAAACTGGTATTCACTGCATTCACTAACCTTCACTCTCTACGCTTCATTCACTAAACTTCACTCTCTACGCTTCATACACTAACCTTCACTCTCTACGCTTCATTCACTAAACTTCACTCTCTACGCTTCATACACTAACCTTCACTCTCTACGCTTCATACACTAACCTTCACTCTCTACGCTTCATTCACTAACCTTCACTCTCTACGCTTCATACACTAACCTTCACTCTCTACGCTTCATTCACTAACCTTCACTCTCTACGCTTCATACACTAACCTTCACTCTCTACGCTTCATACACTAACCTTCACTCTCTACGCTTCATTCACTAACCTTCACTCTCTACGCTTCATACACTAACCTTCACTCTCTACGCTTCACACACTAACCTTCACTCTCTACGCTTCATTCACTAACCTTCACTCTCTACGCTTCATTCACTAACCTTCACTCTCTACGCTTCATACACTAACCTTCACTCTCTATGCTTCATACACTAACCTTCACTCTCTATGCTTCATACACTAACCTTCACTCTCTACGCTTCATACACTAACCTTCACTCTCTATGCTTCATACACTAACCTTCACTCTCTATGCTTCATACACTAACCTTCACTCTCTACGCTTCATACACTAACCTTCACTCTCTACGCTTCATACACTAACCTTCACTCTCTACGCTTCATACACTAACCTTCACTCTCCATGCTTCATTCACTAACCTTCACTCTCTACGCTTCATACACTAACCTTCACTCTCCATGCTTCATACACTAACCTTCACTCTCTACGCTTCATACACTAACCTTCACTCTCCATGCTTCATTCACTAACCTTCACTCTCTACGCTTCATTCACTAACCTTCACTCTCTACGCTTCATTCACTAACCTTCACTCTCCATGCTTCATTCACTAACCTTCACTCTCTACGCTTCATACACTAACCTTCACTCTCTACGCTTCATTCACTAACCTTCACTCTCCATGCTTCATTCACTAACCTTCACTCTCTACGCTTCATTTACTAACCTTCACTCTCTACGCTTCATTCACTAACCTTCACTCTCCATGCTTCATTCACTAACCTTCACTCTCTACGCTTCATACACTAACCTTCACTCTCTACGCTTCATACACTAACCTTCACTCTCCATGCTTCATACACTAACCTTCACTCTCTACGCTTCATACACTAACCTTCACTCTCCATGCTTCATACACTAACCTTCACTCTCCATGCTTCATTCACTAACCTTCACTCTCTACGCTTCATTCACTAACCTTCACTCTCTACGCTTCATTCACTAACCTTCACTCTCCATGCTTCATTCACTAACCTTCACTCTCTACGCTTCATACACTAACCTTCACTCTCTACGCTTCATACACTAACCTTCACTCTCCATGCTTCATTCACTAACCTTCACTCTCTACGCTTCATTCACTAACCTTCACTCTCTACGCTTCATTCACTAACCTTCACTCTCCATGCTTCATTCACTAACCTTCACTCTCTACGCTTCATTCACTAACCTTCACTCTCCATGCTTCATTCACTAACCTTCACTCTCTACGCTTCATTCACTAACCTTCACTCTCTACGCTTCATTCACTAACCTTCACTCTCCATGCTTCATTCACTAACCTTCACTCTCCATGCTTCATTCACTAACCTTCACTCTCTATGCTTCATACACTAACCTTCACTCTCTATGCTTCATACACTAACCTTCACTCTCTACGCTTCATACACTAACCTTCACTCTCTACGCTTCATACACTAACCTTCACTCTCTACGCTTCATACACTAACCTTCACTCTCCATGCTTCATACACTAACCTTCACTCTCTACGCTTCATACACTAACCTTCACTCTCCATGCTTCATTCACTAACCTTCACTCTCTACGCTTCATTCACTAACCTTCACTCTCTACGCTTCATTCACTAACCTTCACTCTCCATGCTTCATTCACTAACCTTCACTCTCTACGCTTCATACACTAACCTTCACTCTCTACGCTTCATTCACTAACCTTCACTCTCCATGCTTCATTCACTAACCTTCACTCTCTACGCTTCATTCACTAACCTTCACTCTCTACGCTTCATTCACTAACCTTCACTCTCCATGCTTCATTCACTAACCTTCACTCTCTACGCTTCATACACTAACCTTCACTCTCTACGCTTCATACACTAACCTTCACTCTCCATGCTTCATACACTAACCTTCACTCTCTACGCTTCATACACTAACCTTCACTCTCCATGCTTCATTCACTAACCTTCACTCTCTACGCTTCATTCACTAACCTTCACTCTCTACGCTTCATTCACTAACCTTCACTCTCCATGCTTCATTCACTAACCTTCACTCTCTACGCTTCATACACTAACCTTCACTCTCTACGCTTCATTCACTAACCTTCACTCTCCATGCTTCATTCACTAACCTTCACTCTCTACGCTTCATTCACTAACCTTCACTCTCTACGCTTCATTCACTAACCTTCACTCTCCATGCTTCATTCACTAACCTTCACTCTCTACGCTTCATACACTAACCTTCACTCTCTACGCTTCATACACTAACCTTCACTCTCTACGCTTCATACACTAACCTTCACTCTCCATGCTTCATACACTAACCTTCACTCTCTACGCTTCATACACTAACCTTCACTCTCCATGCTTCATTCACTAACCTTCACTCTCTACGCTTCATTCACTAACCTTCACTCTCTACGCTTCATACACTAACCTTCACTCTCCATGCTTCATACACTAACCTTCACTCTCTACGCTTCATACACTAACCTTCACTCTCTACGCTTCATACACTAACCTTCACTCTCTACGCTTCATACACTAACCTTCACTCTCTACGCTTCATACACTAACCTTCACTCTCTACGCTTCATACACTAACCTTCACTCTCTACGCTTCATTCACTAACCTTCACTCTCTACGCTTCATACACTAACCTTCACTCTCTACGCTTCATTCACTAACCTTCACTCTCTACGCTTCATACACTAACCTTCACTCTCTACGCTTCATACACTAACCTTCACTCTCTACGCTTCATACACTAACCTTCACTCTCTACGCTTCATACACTAACCTTCACTCTCTACGCTTCATTCACTAACCTTCACTCTCTACGCTTCATACACTAACCTTCACTCTCTACGCTTCATACACTAACCTTCACTCTCTACGCTTCATTCACTAACCTTCACTCTCTACGCTTCATACACTAACCTTCACTCTCTACGCTTCATACACTAACCTTCACTCTCTACGCTTCATACACTAACCTTCACTCTCTACGCTTCATTCACTAACCTTCACTCTCTACGCTTCATACACTAACCTTCACTCTCTACGCTTCATACACTAACCTTCACTCTCTACGCTTCATACACTAACCTTCACTCTCTACGCTTCATACACTACGTACACCCTGGGTCCTTCTGTATGAAGTGCCTGGAAAATGTGAGGTAATCAAGTTTGAGTCGAGAGGAGGGTAGCCATTACTCCTTGGATCAAAAACCCTTCACCAGCCCCGATTCAGTTTCTGTTGTTGATGCAATCCAGATTTTGATGTTGCAGATTCTTATTTTCTTCTGAGTCAAGTCACTCAGATTACAGGATGAGAATAGATAACATGAACGCACTGACATAAATTGGAAAAATACAAGAAATATATGGAAAGAAATTATTATATCACATGTTGTAGTAGTAGTAGTAGTAGTAGTAGTAGTAGTGTAGTAGTAGTAGTGTAGTAGTAGTAGTAGTAGTAGTAGTAGTGTAGTAGTAGTAGTAGTAGTAGTAGTAGTAGTAGTAGTAGTAGTAGTAGTAGTAGTAGTAGTAGTAGTAGTAGTAGTAGTAGTAGTAGTAGTAGTAGTAGTAGTAGTAGTAGTAGTAGTAGTAGTAGTGTAGTAGTAGTAGTAGTAGTAGTGTAGTAGTAGTAGTAGTGTAGTAGTAGTAGTAGTAGTAGTAGTAGTAGTAGTAGTAGTAGTAGTAGTAGTAGTAGTAGTAGTAGTAGTAGTAGTAGTAGTAGTAGTAGTAGTAGTAGTAGTAGTAGTAGTAGTAGTATAGTAGTAGTAGTAGTAGTAGTAGTAGTAGTAGTAGTAGTAGTAGTAGTAGTAGTAGTAGTGTAGTAGTAGTAGTAGTAGTAGTAGTAGTAGTAGTAGTAGTAGTAGTAGTAGTAGTAGTAGTAGTAGTAGTAGTAGTAGTAGTAGTAGTAGTAGTAGTAGTAGTAGTAGTAGTAGTAGTAGTAGTAGTAGTAGTAGTAGTAGTAGTAGTAGTAGTAGTAGTAGTAGTAGTAGTAGTAGTAGTGTAGTAGTAGTAGTAGTAGTAGTAGTAGTAGTAGTAGTAGTAGTAGTAGTAGTAGTAGTAGTAGTAGTAGTAGTAGTAGTAGTATAGTAGTAGTAGTAGTAGTAGTAGTAGTAGTAGTAGTAGTAGTAGTAGTAGTAGTAGTAGTAGTAGTAGTAGTAGTAGTGTAGTAGTAGTAGTAGTAGTAGTAGTAGTAGTAGTAGTAGTAGTAGTAGTATAGTAGTAGTGTAGTAGTAGTTGTGTAGTAGTAGTATAGTAGTAGTATAGTAGTAGTGTAGTAGTAGTAGTAGTAGTGGTAGTAGTAGTGTAGAAGTAGTAGTAGTGTAGTAGTAGTAGTGTAGTAGTAGTAGTAGTAGTAGTAGTAGTAGTAGTAGTAGTAGTAGTAGTAGTAGTAGTAGTAGTGTAGTAGTAGTAGTAGTAGTAGTAGTAGTAGTAGTAGTAGTAGTAGTAGTGTAGTAGTAGTAGTAGTGTAGTAGTAGTAGTGTAGTAGTAGTAGTAGTAGTATATTTACGAGAAACTATAAAATCGCAATAATCAGCACAAATAGCGATAAAGACTTGATGCTTTGTTTTCTAATACATAAGATTACTTAAAATTTAGCCAGCATATCTGAAGAACCCAGTTTCGACCCCGTTGCTGGTGGAGATTTGGGCATATATCCTCACACCTACTGCCTCTGTTCATCCAGCAGTAAATAGGTACCAGGGTGTTAGTTAACTGTTGTGGGTGACATTCCAGGGGTAGAAGTTTAAAGTAGATAGGGCTGGGTTTTGAAATGTCAGGTAGGATAACAGCTCATAGCAAGCAGATTCAGCCGTTATCGGCTATAAGGACTTAATTTGCATGTAGGCTGCATGGTATATTTATTTTGAAGTTTGGGTTTAGGTGTTCCTATGGAAAATGGGTTACATTTCACCATGGGAAGATTATCGATTACAATATATAGTACATAGCTAAGTATTGGGGATAACAGGGTTTCCAAAACAGGTATAGTGGAAGCAATTACTAAAGAGAAGGTGGGATGGTGAAGCTTGTCGCATGTCAGATATTGATTACAAGTGTTGATGGGGAGGGAGAAGAGTGATTCAACGCTGCGGAGGTCACCAGGCTGTTGCCAACATTTAACAACACAAAAAAAGTAATCACCAACCACAACTATCCCTACCTACCACAACTAACCACCACAACCACAATTATCCCTACCGACCATAACTAACCACCACAATCACAACTATCCCTACCTACCACAACTAACCACCGCAACCACAACGATCCCTACCGACCATAACTAACCACCACAATCACAACTATCCCTACCTACCACAACTAACCACCGCAACCACAATTATCCCTACCGACCATAACTAACCACCACAATCACAACTATCCCTACCTACCACAACTAACCACCACAACCACAACGATCCCTACCGACCATAACTAACCACCACAATCACAACTATCCCTACCTACCACAACTAACCACCACAACCACAACGATCCCTACCGACCATAACTAACCACCACAATCACAACTATCCCTACCTACCACAACTAACCACCACAACCACAACGATCCCTACCGACCATAACTAACCACCACAATCACAACTATCCCTACCTACCACAACTAACCACCGCAACCACAATTATCCCTACCGACCATAACTAACCACCACAACCACAACGATCCCTACCGACCATAACTAACCACCACAATCACAACTATCCCTACCTACCACAACTAACCACCACAACCACAACGATCCCTACCGACCATAACTAACCACCACAATCACAACTATCCCTACCTACCACAACTAACCACCGCAACCACAATTATCCCTACCGACCATAACTAACCACCACAATCACAACTATCCCTACCTACCACAACTAACCACCACAACCACAACGATCCCTACCTACCATAACTAACCACCACAATCACAACTATCCCTACCTACCACAACTAACCACCACAACCACAACGATCCCTACCGACCATAACTAACCACCACAATCACAACTATCCCTACCTACCACAACTAACCACCGCAACCACAACGATCCCTACCGACCATAACTAACCACCACAATCACAACTATCCCTACCTACCACAACTAACCACCGCAACCACAATTATCCCTACCGACCATAACTAACCACCACAATCACAACTATCCCTACCTACCACAACTAACCACCACAACCACAACGATCCCTACCGACCATAACTAACCACCACAATCACAACTATCCCTACCTACCACAACTAACCACCGCAACCACAATTATCCCTACCGACCATAACTAACCATCACAACCACAACTACCCCTACCTACCACAACTAACCACCGCAACCACAACGATCCCTACCTACCACAACTAACCACCGCAACCACAACGATCCCTACCGACCATAACTAACCATCACAACCACAACTACCCCTACCTACCACAACTAACCACCACAACTATCCCTACCTACCACAACTAACCACCACAACTATCCCTACCTACCACAACTAACCACCACAACTAACCACCACAACTATCCCTACCTACAACTAACCACAACTATCTCTACCTACCACAACTAACCACCACAACCACTCATCGTTACCACACTACCATGTCTGCATCATCCCAAGCTGTATGCAACTAATGTGACATTTTATTGTGGCAACGTTTCGCTCACCAGGAGCTTTGTCAAGCCGTTACAGTTACAGCTATGTCGATTTACCTAACATTTTGTTCGTAATTCTTCCATTAGGTCTACTGGGTGACAATATCTGCAACATTCTCCAGGTCTGCAGCACGTCCCCAGATCTTGCAATTTGGTCATCAACCGGGCGAGAACCAACAGCCTGACTGACCCACAAAAAAGAACAACTCAGGTCCATTACATCCACCATAAAAACCACTGTCGTCAACCACAATACAGGTTGAATCCTGGTTTATCTCCACTTTCCCAACCAGACTCGAGGCCAAACGTTGTTGCCGATTGCCTGGTCAACCAGACTGTTGCTGTCAGTGATCTGCAGGCCTATATAGCTATCAAAGATTAGCAGACTCTTAACTTGTAGCAAGTATTAATTGGTACCCAAGGATGCCAAAGGCTATCCCTCTGTTTTCAGAGACTTCTGTTTATTTTCAAAGAGCGTCCGCTCCTTGTCTAGGTATATTATCGCAGTCAACCTATGTTTACTATTATCAAAAATATTACTTGTGAATGGGAATAACTATGCGAAGCTTATAAAGCTGCAAGAGTTTCTCACAGATCATTGAGGAATAGCGAGATAGGTAATTACTCAGCACATGAGACTCTGTAATGGACTTCCCCCCCCCACACACACACACACCAGCACTCGCATCTGAGCAGCCATTCCAGTACTGTACACACACACACACACACACACACACACACACACACACACGTACACACACACACACACACACACACACAACACATACCACACAACACATACACAGTCTCATGGTCCACCGAAATCCAACATCCCCGCCTATTATTTATTTTAGCAGAGGCACTATATTGTCTACCTCGAAAACTTAAGTCCAGTTGAATGTAGATGGTTAGAAAACTGCGTCAAAATACTGTGAAATTTATCACGCAACGGCAAGACCAACTTGTATTCCATTTCCCAACAAAAACAAACTCATTCGCATCCTACTTCCCTTCGTCCTCCCATCTACAGCTGCAACTCTGATTCCTAACAGAGTACACAGCTTCCAGTACAAATTTTCTCTATAATCCTCCACACTTGACCCATAATCACATCTACCCACTTATTTGACCTCCAGATATACAGTTAAAAATAAGATGTCAGAATATAATAAACTATTTCAGTAAAAGAAGCTCGAATCACTGTGCTCAAATGCAGATGGAACATTAAGGTTCTTATGGAGACAAAACTCAGCAAGGTGATATCTGATGCAATATTCCCAACATGTCAAATACTTGTCTATCTTTATTGTCAAAACCTTTCGCCTGCTCAGCAGGCTTCTTCAGTTGAACGTAGAGGTGATTTTAATACTGGAGACAGTGGATGGAACGCGATCATTCGCTTAGCCTAAATCAGAGGCTTGAAGATCAGGACATGGAATGACCGAGTTCAATCAAGGCTAAAAGACTGAATATATATCAAGGGGACTGAACATATATCAAGGCCTAAGGACTGAACACCTCAGAAAACTGAAAAAAATGTCAAGGCTCGGAACGAGGCTCATCTCGTACTTACAAGATGCGGGTTGCAGGTTACAAAACCTAGAGGACAAATGGAAGAAGATAAACTTGGCAACGATGTGAAAAACAGAAATTAACAGGGTGCACAGGGACTAACTGTTCTAGAGGCAGGAAACAGGTACACGAGAGCTCAATTGGAAATAAATACAAATGAATCACAGGGTTGTTAGGAAGTGTTTCTTAAATTCCAGTATGGTCAGGAAGTTCAATGGGTACAACGGAATGGTAGAGAGAGGTTCTATACACAGCATTCAGAACAGGTACGAATGTCTCCAAGTCAGGAGAGTGAGCCCAGTAGTACCCAGGGTGGGAGGCTGGGCCAGGAGCTTGTTCCAGAAGCCGAGGCTAGACGTCTGCAACCTCAGAAGAGTACAATTAGGTACGCACTCACAACAGATATGTTAAAAATATATTTAATTACATCCAGTGAACGCTACAATAATACATAATAATACGCAATAATAAGCAATACACTTGCATAACAAAAATAGGTTTCTGGAAAACACTCGGCACTTATATCAAATACATAATTCTTCTGAAAAAAATCTCACTCCCACGCTATTGTAGTTATCAAAGTAGAGTGACAGACAGCAGTCGAACATGCTTGGCCATACTTTGGAAAAGACAATCATAGCAGTTCTTAAACACGTCAAAAATACACACGTCCAAACATTAACTCAGACACGCTCAAATTCACCACAAATACAACCGAGCCACGAGCAACAGGGTGGGACAGAAGATACTAGATAATGGAAGGAGGGAGGAATGACTGAGAAAGGGAGGGTTACAGAAAGAATAAACAAGGAGGGTGAAAAAGGAGACGAAGGAATAAGGAACGAAGTGAGCAAGAGAGCGACAAGAAGAAATAATGAGGGAGAATGATGACGCTGCTTCAAAAAGAAAGTTAAAAAATGGGAAATAGAGGAAGGTGTGAGAGAGTGTGCGTACTCATCTATTTGAGGTTGCAGGGGTCGATTCATAGCGTGCGTGTGTGTGTGTGTGTGTGTGTGTGTGTGTGTGTGTGTGTGTGTGTGTAGGTGGCGAGGTAATACAACTTTTCTCAGGATGAACAACACCTTGTTTACTGCCTTGTCAGGTAAGAATGTATATATACATCCAGTAATACTGCCTAAGAGTTCAGCTCGAGTGCGTAAAGTAAAAGATTTAGCCAACCTGCATGATATTGTTATGACAAATGTCAGAGTTCTGGAAAGAGTATTTTGAGAATATATTTCAACAGAGACATTCTTGTAAAGGTCGATTTTTTGAAAGAGTATTTTGAGAATATATTTCAACAGAGACATTCTTGTAAAGGTCGATTTTTTGAAAGAATATCTGGAGAATATATACTCAATGGAGGGACTAATGTAAATGGATTCTCGTGGTATATCTATCGCAGGAGAGTGAGAACACTGCATTTACGAATATTAACCCGAATTTAGAAACAGAAGTCGAAGTTTAGAGGCTACAAATCTTCTCATCCCGTGAATCATAACTTAACGAGTTTCTGCTTAACGAGTCCGGGGTTGGGAGTCGGTGGACGAGTCCGGATCCGGTGGACGAGTCCGGATCCGAGAGTCGTAGTGGGCCAATAACCAGCGAGAAGCAGAGGTCCCTCCCTCCCTCCATCACAACTCCCACCTCCACAGTTGGCTGCCACACTCCACCTAGGAAGGTTGTGTTGTGCTACGCTCCCACTCTCTCGATCTCTCTCTCTCTCTTTCTCTCATATACTCCCACAATGTCTCAGTGTTGTGAGGTAGGCGTCGCTCCTGTCAGCTTAACAGTCTGGTGACCGTCGCCTCGGCGCTAAGTGCAAGTCGAGGGAGGAAAAATTCAACTCATTCTGTGTAAACTTGGATAAGTTAGTCAAACATAAGTTCGCTGCGTGCTAAGAACTAGAAACAAAAGGTGCCAATGAAGTTACAGTGGTGATAATCTAGCTTAACTGTGACACACTGAGGATACTCTTCCACCCCACTTGGAGGTCGCCAGTGGATGTTCACCAGTGAGAGGACACACGCTGGAAAATCTACGGTCTCCTCTACCCGCATTTAACTATCTCCGCGATGTGGTTGGATATGCGGGTGGCGTGGGCCCTGTGCTGCGCCGTCAGTCTAGCCACTACTGGTGAGCCATTAAATTAACATTCCTTCTGTCTGCTGAAGAGGGTCTATCGAGTACGAAATAAATAATTATATCTGTTCGATATTTAATATTTCCTTCTTACGTAATTTAACTGATGATCGATATATTATAATTTATATCAAGAGGAAAGCGCTAAACCCGTGTGGGTTATTCAACGTATTGGCCAGTGAAGGCTCGATACTCCGTAATTACGCACATTACAGGAAATGTCGATACACGTTCAGCTGGTATTATTTTGAATTTTTATCGAAGTGTTTTGTGGTGTGTTGAGCTAGTTCTAATGTGTATTGTGTTGAGCTAGTTCTAATGTGTGGTGTGTTGAGCTAGTTCTAATGTGTGGTGTGTTGAGCTAGTTCTAATGTGTGGTGTGGTGAGCTAGTTCTAATGTGTGGTATGTTGAGCTAGTTCTAATGTGTGGTGTGGTGAGCTAGTTCTAATGTGTGGTGTGGTGAGCTAGTTCTAATGTGTGGTGTGGTGAGCTAGTTCTAATGTGTAGTGTGTTGAGATAGTTCTAATGTGTGGTGTGTTGAGCTAGTTCTGTGTGGTGTGTTGAGCTAGTTCTAATGTGTGGTGTGGTGAGCTAGTTCTAATGTGTAGTGTGGTGAGCTAGTTCTAATGTGTAGTGTGTTGAGATAGTTCTAATGTGTAGTGTGTTGAGCTAGTTCTGTGTAATGTGTTGAGCTAGTTCTAATGTGTAGTGTGTTGAGCTAGTTCTAATGTGAAGTGTGAGCTAGTTCTGTGTAGTGTGTTGAGCTAGTTCTGTGTAGTGTGTTGAGCTAGTTCTGTGTAATGTGGTGAGCTAGTTCTAATGTGTAATGTGTTGAGCTAGTTCTAACGTGTGGTATTGAGCTAGTTCTAACGTGTGGTATTGAGCTAGTTCTAACGTGTGCTATTGAGCTAGTTCTAATGTGTGCTATTGAGCTAGTTCTAATGTGTGGTATTGAGCTAGTTCTAACGTGTGGTATTGAGCTAGTTCTAATGTGTGGTATTGAGCTAGTTCTAACGTGTGGTATTGAGCTAGTTCTAACGTGTGGTATTGAGCTAGTTCTAACGTGTGGTATTGAGCTAGTTCTAACGTGTGGTATTGAGCTAGTTCTAACGTGTGGTATTGAGCTAGTTCTAATGTGTAGTATGTTGAGCTAGTTCTGTGTAATGTGTTGAGCTAGTTCTAATGTGTAGTGTGTTGAGCTAGTTCTAATGTGTAGTGTGTTGAGCTAGTTCTGTGTAATGTGTTGAGCTAGTTCTAATGTGTAATGTTGTGAGCTAGTTCTAATGTGTAATGTGGTGAGCTAGTTCTAATGTGTAATGTGTTGAGCTAGTTCTAATGTGTAATGTGTTGAGCTAGTTCTAATGTATGATGTTAAGATAGTTCTAACGTGTGGTATTGAGCTAGTTCTAACGTGTGGTATTGAGCTAGTTCTAATGTGTGGTATTGAGCTAGTTCTAACGTGTGGTATTGAACTAGTTCTAATTTGTGGTATTGAGCTAGTTCTAACGTGTGGTACTGAGCTAGTTCTAACGTGTGGTATTGAGCTAGTTCTAACGTGTGGTATTGAGCTAGTTCTAACGTGTGGTATTGAGCTAGTTCTAACGTGTGGTATTGAGCTAGTTCTAATGTGTGGTATTGAGCTAGTTCTAACGTGTGGTATTGAGCTAGTTCTAACGTGTGGTATTGAGCTAGTTCTAACGTGTGGTATTGAGCTAGTTCTAACGTGTGGTATTGAGCTAGTTCTAACGTGTGGTATTGAGCTAGTTCTAACGTGTGGTATTGAGCTAGTTCTAACGTGTGGTATTGAGCTAGTTCTAACGTGTGGTATTGAGCTAGTTCTCTGTGGTTTAACTAGTACTAACCCAACAGCTTCCAAATTAACATTTCAATTCCTTATTATTGCACACACAGTTGGTATATTGGTATACAAAGCAGTGGATAACACAGCTATGTTGCATATAGCAATGGTTTATATCGTGTTAATTTTAGCACAATGGTTTACATTGGAAGGCTTTATACTTTTACGGTTTATAGTGTGATGGTTTATATTGCAATGGGATGGGTTTAAATGTGTTTATTGCTGTGGTTATATATTGTATGGGGTTTATGGGAGAGAACCACATATTGTGATAGTTAACACAGATTTAACATCTGTGCTATACTGTTTTATTCCGTATTGGGTTGAAGGTATATTATGCAAGAATGATTCACCGTTTTCCGATCCTACTGCTAATTTACAAAGCAATTATCATTTGGTTTTAATCGGAGATTTGCAGCGCAGTATATGAGGCGTGATGTTCTCTGACGATAATATTAATCTGTCGAGAAAGTTCTGCTCAAGGGAGACGCTTTGATGTCTCTGAAGATGTCTTGATGGAATAAATCTATCGGTCCCTTAGATTAAACCTGATTGCCTTCCACTGCGTAGATGCTGCATGACCTCCCGTGTGTTTAACACTCTCCCATGGGTGTGATAATGTAATGGGAGGCGCATGAGTTAATGACATAGATCAGGCATGCGTTCCCCAGGGCATTATTAAAAAGTTTTAAATGAAGTGCAGATTGAAGTGGATTATTCTCTCTCTCTCTCTCTCTCTAATACAGCAGATTGGAACTTGCTTTATTGTAATGATCTTTCTAAATTCACACTCAAGTGTATGAGGCGCGGTTCCTCGGCATTACCGTTGATGCTACCCAATGAGACCAACAATTTCCTGGCAAATTTCAAATCCTTTTTTTTTTAATTGTATCTCAATGTATTGTTTAAGTATTACTGTTTATATTTTTATTATTTTTGTCTGTCTCGTATATATGTTTAACAATTCACAGACAGGCAAAGTTATTTACAATCATCATCTCTCAGTCCACAGCAGGATTCGCGGATGCCGAGTTCGCAGGTTCGAATCCTGCTATTGATAGAGATAATGTTTGTAAATAAAATTAGTCTGCGAATTGTTAAGCATTTCAAATATCTTTCGTTCGCTGCATATGGCAGGATTTGATGAAAAACCTTTGTACAAGTCTGGTGCTCCGGGGTATTAGGGAGTGACCCTTTTGCTTCGACTAGGCGCCCATACTTATCGGGAGTCTGGCTGTGTGACAGAGTCCCACAATTTGCATTAAAGGTGGACCTCATCCTATAATATATTAATATATATATATATATATATATATATATATATATATATATATATATATATATATATATATATATATCACATTATCAAGGAACAATGTTCCTTGATAATGTGAGTAGTCACGAATGCGCTTGGAATTTCTCTATTCTTTCACAGTGGTTGTTTTGTGTATGTGTGTATATATATATATATATATATATATATATATATATATATATATATATATATATATATATATATATATATATATATAGGGAGGTACCACCTCTGGAACTGTACAGACACGAAGGAGGAGACAGACACAGAGAGAATGAGAGAGAAAATGAGAGTGATACTTACAGTTACAAACAGATGGAGCACAAGAAGAATGGTGTCAGTGGGTAAGAGAGAAGAGTGAAAGTGAATGAACCCAAGGAGGCAGTTAATGGAGGGTGAGAGTTGTTACTTAAGGGCTGCTGGGCTAGATGGATCACAGGTTTGGTTTACTTTTAAGAATGAAGTAAACTAGAGTGCACAGCCGAGTGTTTTGGTTATAGAATGTTGGGTACCAAAGGAAAAATCATTGATTAATGGATTGATTTCACGAGTGGTAATCAAAAACAATGGCAGCACACCAAGTGGTAACACTGTACAAGATATATACTATACAAGAGATATACTTTACAAGATATATACTATACAAGATATATACTTTACAAGATATATACTTTACAAGATATATACTAGAGATACACTATACAAGATATATACTAGAGATATACTATACAAGATATATTCTAGAGATATACTATACAAGATATATACTAGAGATATACTATACAAGATATATACTAGAGATATACTATACAAGATATATACTAGAGATATACTATACAAGATATATACTAGAGATATACTATACAAGATATATACTAGAGATATACTATACAAGATATATACTAGAGATATACTATACAAGATATATACTAGAGATATACTATACAAGATATATACTAGATATATACTATACAAGATATATACTAGATATATACTATACAAGATATATACTATACAAGAGATATACTATACAAGAGATATACTATACAAGAGATATACTATACAAGAGATATACTATACAAGAGATATACTATACAAGAGATATACTATACAAGATATATACTAGATATATACTATACAAGAGATATACTATACAAGAGATATACTATACAAGAGATATACTATACAAGAGATATACTATGCAAGAGATATACTATACAAGAGATATACTATACAAGAGATATACAAGAGATATACTATACAAGATATATACTATACAAGAGATATACTATACAAGAGATATACTATACAAGA
>NC_091374.1:15686655-15714155 GCF_038502225.1 Cherax quadricarinatus
TGTTTAATTAGGAGTGGCTGTTGTTGTTTAATTAGGAGTGGCTGTTGCTGTTTAATTAGGAGTGGCTGTTGCTGTTTAATTAGGAGTGGCTGTTGCTGTTTAATTAGGAGTGGCTGTTGCTGTTTAATTAGGAGTGGCTGTTGCTGTTTAATTAGGAGTGGGTGTTGCGGTTTAATTAGGAGTGGCTGTTGCGGTTTAATTAGGAGTGGCTGTTGCGGTTTAATTAGGAGTGGCTGTTGCGGTTTAATTAGGAGTGGCTGTTGCGGTTTAATTAGGAGTGGCTGTTGCGGTTTAATTAGGAGTGGCTGTTGCGGTTTAATTAGGAGTGGCTGTTGCTGTTTAATTAGGAGTGGCTGTTGCGGTTTAATTAGGAGTGGCTGTTGCTGTTTAATTAGGAGTGGCTGTTGCGGTTTAATTAGGAGTGGCTGTTGTTGTTTAATTAGGAGTGGCTGTTGCTGTTTAATTAGGAGTGGCTGTTGCTGTTTAATTAGGAGTGGCTGTTGTTTAATTAGGAGTGACTGTTGCTGTTTAATTAGGAGTGGCTGTTGTTGTTTAATTAGGAGTGACTGTTGCTGTTTAATTAGGAGTGGCTGTTGCGGTTTAATTAGGAGTGGCTGTTGCGGTTTAATTAGGAGTGGCTGTTGCTGTTTAATTAGGAGTGGCTGTTGCGGTTTAATTAGGAGTGGCTGTTGTTGTTTAATTAGGAGTGGCTGTTGCTGTTTAATTAGGAGTGGCTGTTGCTGTTTAATTAGGAGTGGCTGTTGTTGTTTAATTAGGAGTGGCTGTTGCTGTTTAATTAGGAGTGGCTGTTGCTGTTTAATTAGGAGTGACTGTTGCTGTTTAATTAGGAGTGGCTGTTGCTGTTTAATTAGGAGTGGCTGTTGTTGTTTAATTAGGAGTGGCTGTTGTTGTTTAATTAGGAGTGGCTGTTGCTGTTTAATTAGGAGTGGCTGTTGCTGTTTAATTAGGAGTGGCTGTTGCTGCTTAATTAGGAGTGGCTGTTGCTGCTTAATTAGGAGTGGCTGTTGCTGTTTAATTAGGAGTGGCTGTTGCTGTTTAATTAGGAGTGGCTGTTGCTGTTTAATTAGGAGTGGCTGTTGCTGTTTAATTAGGAGTGGCTGTTGCTGTTTAATTAGGAGTGGCTGTTGCTGTTTAATTAGGAGTGGCTGTTGCTGTTTAATTAGGAGTGGCTGTTACTGTTTAATTAGGAGTGGCTGTTGCTGTTTAATTAGGAGTGGCTGTTACTGTTTAATTAGGAGTGGCTGTTGCTGTTTAATTAGGAGTGGCTGTTGCTGTTTAATTAGGAGTGGCTGTTGCTGTTTAATTAGGAGTGGCTGTTACTGTTTAATTAATGTGTTTAGGTCGAAACATTTTTCAGTCAGCTTTTCGTAATGTTAAGAGAAATGTCTTGTATTTTCATCAGAATGTTGAATCGTACCGAAGAGTCGGTTAGCTAGACGTGAATGTGAAAAATCTGAATGTGTATGTGAAAACAAATGTGTATAGGGAATTTTTGAATCTTAGTTTTGCAAATAGGAATGTTGACAAGTTGGAAAAAAATTTTGAATGTTCATCGTAGTCTGTTGAATGTTGTCTCGTGGGTAGGATGGTATGGTGTTGTGGTCTAACATGGGTAGATGGGTATGTAGTCAGGGCCGGAGTAAGGCAGGGAATTTAGGGGCTGCAGCCCCCCTGTTGTGATTATTTTTCTGAAAATATCACTGGTGGGCCTCACAGTACCTGTAGCCCAGGGGTCTCACAGTACCTGTAGCCCAGGGGTCTCACAGTACCTGTAGCCCAGGGGTCTCACAGTACCTGTAGCCCAGGGGTCTCACAGTACCTGTAGCCCAGGGGTCTCACAGTACCTGTAGCCCAGGGGTCTCACAGTACCTGTAGCCCAGGGGTCTCACAGTACCTGTAGCCCAGGGGTCTCACAGTACCTGTAGCCCAGGGGCCTCACAGTACCTGTAGCCCAGGGGCCTCACAGTACCTGTAGCCCAGGGGCCTCACAGTACCTGTAGCCCAGGGGTCTCACAGTACCTGTAGCCCAGGGGTCTCACAGTACCTGTAGCCCAGGGGCCTAACAGTGCCTGTAGCCCAGGGGCCTCTCAGTGCTTGTAGCCCAGGGGATTCACAGTACCTGTATCCCAGGGGTCTCACAGTACCTGTAGCCCAGGGGCCTCACAGTACCTGTAGCCCAGGGGTCTCACAGTACCTGTAGCCCAGGGGTCTCACAGTACCTGTATCCCAGGGGCCTCACAGTACCTGTAGCCCAGGGGCCTCTCAGTGCCTGTAGCCCAGGGGCCTCTCAGTGACTGTAGCCCCGGGGCCTCACAGTGACTGTAGCCCAGGGGCCTCACAGTACCTGTAGCCCAGGGCCTCACAGTGACTTTAGCCCAGGGGCCACACAGTGACTGTAGCCCAGGGGCCACACAGTGACTGTAGCCCAGGGGTCACACAGTGCCTGTAGCCCAGGGGCCTCTCAGTGCCTGTAGCCCAGGGGCCTCACAGTGCCTGTAGCCCAGGGGCCACACAGTGCCTGTAGCCCAGGGGCCTCACAGTGCCTGTAGCCCAGGGGCCTCACAGTGCCTGTAGCCCAGGGGCCTCACAGTGACTGTAGCCCAGGGGCCTCACAGAGCCTGTAGCCCAGGGGCCACACAGTGACTGTAGCCCAGGGGCCTCACAATGCCTGTAGCCCAGGGGCCTCACAGTGACTGTAGCCCAGGGGCCTCACAGTGACTGTAGCCCAGGGGCCTCACAGTGACTGTAGCCCAGGGGCCTCACAGTGACTGTAGCCCAGGGGCCTCACAGTGACTGTAGCCCAGGGGCCTCACAGTGACTGTAGCCCAGGGGCCTCACAGTGACTGTAGCCCAGGGGCCTCACAGTGACTGTAGCCCAGGGGCCTCACAGTGACTGTAGCCCAGGGGCCTCACAGTGACTGTAGCCCAGGGGCCTCACAGTGACTTTAGCCCAGGGGCCTCACAGTGACTGTAGCCCAGGGGCCTCACAGTGACTGTAGCCCAGGGGCCTCACAGTGACTGTAGCCCAGGGGCCTCACAGTGCCTGTAGCCCAGGGGCCTCACAGTGACTGTAGCCCAGGGGCCTCACAGTGACTGTAGCCCAGGGGCTTACAAAATCTTTATCCAGCTCTTAATGTAGTAAGTAAATGAGAATGTTCCAAGTATAGAATATTGAATTTAATTTTCAATGAAGTATTGACAGACACATCCGACATCTACTACTGTGGTGACAAAAGGTAAAATATACGTAGCTGATAAGCAGTTATGCTTTATCTGTTATGGTGATAACTAACACAAAAACTTGCTGAGGTGACAACTGCCTCTGATACCGAATTCACCCACAGTCAACACTATTGTTCCTTATTAACAATCACAGCATTTATGTAACACCTACTTATCCTCACGGCTTTCAGAGTACATGCAGTTACCCTCAGTGTACGTCAAGCTACCATCGGCGCACACACACAGCACTGATAACTATATATATATATATATATATATATATATATATATATATATATATATATATATATATATATATATATCACACACACGTATATACAGCTATTATCAGTGCTGCACAGCATTAATCAGTATTATTATTATTATCATCACTGTTATTGGTCGAGATTCGATTCTCTTCCCACTTACCTCCTCTCGGTCTGTGACCTATCAAGCTGTTGGTAACCCAGGAAATGAGAGTTTGGATCAGGAGAGCTTTAAAACCCAGAAAAATTAAGCCACTAACTGCACGTCTGAAAGCACTTGAGCTCTCTCTCCAATTACAAACACTGCTTTGTGCTCACGTCTCCTTTAAAGGCGGGTCACTTCTCCCAAATGAAAAAAGCGCGCACAGCTCTTTAATTGCCAGGGACCAGTCTGTAAATCATCTGAATTGCTGCGACCACTATTGTACTCAGAGTGTATTCTCTGAGTGTACTCTCTGAGTGTACTCTCTGAGTGTACTCTCTGAGTGTACTCTCTGAGTGTACTCTCTGAGTGTACTCTCGGTGTACTCGGAAATAAACCACTATAACTCATACGGACCTAGCGTTTCTTTGAAATATACCACTGCTGCTGCTACTACTACTACTACTACCACCACCACCATCCCACTGCAAAATAATTTATACTTATACTATTACTACTACCACCACTACTGATAAACTATTACCACTACTACTACTAATAATTACAATATAATTTTTAAACACACCGTCCATCTACTACCGAGTAAGTGTGACCCAAGAAAAAAGAGGAAACACATTTACCGTCATTTATTTAATCACTATTTTGCCAGAAGTGTGCTGACTTCACACCTCAGATGATTTTTCGAACTACAACATCCTCATTCTCATTTAACAATTAATGGGCGAGATCATTCGTAATTCGTACCTGGAAGATAGCTGAATATACACTAAAAATATATCTGTGAGAGTAGTGTAAGTAGTGGTGAACATGGAGAAGACTGGAGGCAGTGGAGATGTCTTGTTTGAGAGCAATGTGTGAATATAATGCTGACAATTCGTAGTTTGGAAATTAGGAGGAGGTGCGGGATTACCAAAACTATTATTCAGAGGTGGTTCGGACATGAAGAGAAGATGGAACAAAATAGAATGACTGAGAGTGTATAAATCTGTAGTGGAGGGAAGGTAGGGTAGGGATCGGCCTAGGAAAGGTTGGAGGGAGGGGGTAAAGGAGGCTTTGTGTGCGAGGGCTTGGACTTCCAGCAAGCATGCATGAGCGTGTTAAATAGGAGCGAATGGAGACAAATGGTTTTTAGGACTTGACGTGCTGTTGGAGTGCGAGCAAGGTAACATTTATGAAGGGATACAGGGAAACTGGCAGGACGGACTTGAGTCCTGGAGATGGGAAGTACAGTGTCTGCACTTTGGAGGAGGGGTGTTAATGTTACAGTTTTATAACTGTAGTGTAAAACACCCCTCTGACAAGACGGTGATGGAGTGAATGACGAGGAAAGTTTTTCTTTTTTCGGGTCACCCTGCCTTGGTGGGAGGCGGCCGATGTGCTAATAAAAAATATTTAGTGGCGAAGGCTTGATCCTCCGTACGCAAGGTAAGTTTGCACTCCTACATAGATTTCTATCTTACTTGGATGACAGATGCTGGAAAAGATGGCGTAACACAAACTCAATTAGATAATACCAACAGAGCCGCTGACACAACTTCAGTTAGATAACATTACCAAGAGCCGATGACAACCTTAATTAGATAACATTACCAATAGAACCACTGACACAACGTCAGTTAGATAACATTACCAACAGAGTCGTTGGCACAACCTCAAGAAGATAACATTAGCAACACATCCTGATACGGCGTAAGTTGTTAATATGCCCTATAAACCACCAACAGCAACGCTACCACCATTCATTTTCTTAGGAACAAGGCGGGTCAGATTAGCGTACTGCCGACGATATTCAAAAAAGGAACCCAACGTTCCAGAACGAGCTGGAACTGGAGCGACGTCTCACTCTGCTCGTAAGAATGCATTGTTTCGATGCATCCTCGTAGGCAATGTTCTCTCTTACGAAGATTGCAAAACTTTTTTCTCGGCTGCGTTTTTCCAGTGGTATCCCGTCCTGCAACAAGTTTTTATCCTTCACCCTCCATCATTATAAATAGAATTCAATACCAGCAAGTTGATGAGTAAAACATGTGCAACATTTCGATATCTTTATTGTCGAAACGTTTCGCCTGAGCAGCATGCTTCTTCAGTCGAACCCAGGGAATTACGACAACGAAAAAAAGTGTTTTACCGTTGAACTTCAGTGCAACGAACTTACAAGTGTTGACATTGAAAGTAGGTGATTCTCTCTTTCTCTCACACAAAACTGAAAGCTGAAAACTCGTATGAGTTATAGCGATGTTAGGAATTACTTCTTCAGCCTCAGAGTTGTCGGGAAGCGGAACAATCTGGAGAGTGAAGCAGTGGAGGCAGAATCCACACACACAGCTTTAAGAAGAGGAACGATAAGGCTCATGGAATAGGGGGAGAGTAGACCTAGTATCGACTCGCTACTAGGTCTACTCTCCACCCCACACACACACACACATGCGAGAGAGAGAGAGAGAGAGAGAGAGAGATGACAATTTATCACCCTGAATTTAAGAGGGAGTGTAGAGTATGTGCCCCATTAACTAAAACATTCATGTCAAGGGTAACGGAACAATTTCCATACGATATAGAAAGACAACAAAGGGAGTCCCATTAACTCGGGGAACTGGGTTCTTACGAATCATGACGAATTTTAGCGATTCGTCGTATCAGTATTTCAGTAAGCATCACCTTTGAAGTGTCAATGACATGACTTGTCATGTCAGCGACACTGCTAAGCAGAAGTGTGGCTAAAGCTATGGAGAGAAGCAACATCACGAACAACAACAAAGAGAAACAGAGGAGAACATGGTATGCAATGCTGATAAGATTTAGAGATAAATGCAACATTTCGCCCAATCGCAAACTAGAAGAGTACGCACACACACACACACACACACACACAGGTGTGTTGAAGATTACACCTGTGTTATCTATGAGCGAAACGTTTTCATTAAAGTATCTCATTACACTGCATTGTGTGTGTTTCCAACCAGCTCGGGCTTACACAAGGTGAATCCTCTCTCGCAGACCTACTGGAGGTCTGTGATAACAGTAGAGAGAGAAAGGAATGCACATCACTTTTGTATCCAGTATTGTGAAGATCCTTGTGTATCCTGCTGATGTAGCCTGCTGAGCAGGCGAAACGTTTCGACATTAAAGGCACCTAAGTGATACAATGTGTGTCATACCCATGGACTTGATAATGGTCCTAAAAGAACCGAAACATCACTAAATTAGATATTCCGTTTGTGGGTCAACGATGGTATCTCGCACCCTCGTGCATGGAACAGAAAAGTGCAGCCCTGGAACATGTTTTTTTGCTAATGGAACGTTTCGCTAACCTCTAGTGAACGAAATGAAACAGTGACTTTATAGCATCGAAATGACTTCACTAGCAGTGTGTGTGTGTGTGTGTGTGTGTGTGTGTGTGTGTGTGTGTGTGTGTGTGTGTGTGTGTGTGTGTGTGTGTGTACGCTTCAATCGTTTCCCTTGTCGACATGTCCGCTTCATTGATGTTCCCTAATGTCTTTGTATCTCCCGAAGCCGTTTCAGAATTTACACGCACTTTCTCGCCTCGTCCTCTCAGTACGAAAGACACACACACACACACACACACACACACACACACACTTCTCCATTCATCATTTGGTCTCCAAACTCATGTGTGTGCTCACTTTTCAAGGTAGTCCCTGCAGTTCAACATTGTCTACAAAAGCATGATGCTCTTGGCTTTTGTTTCTTTTTGGAGTCTGGTAAATATTTCCAGAAACGTCGTCTTGAAGACTCAAGTGTCTCCAAAAAGTCTAAAAATCTCATCATAAACATCGTCTTAAAGACGTCTTCAAAACACCGTCTTAAAATCTCCAGTTCTATAGACTTGGAGTTTCCTCCAATTCTGCGCTGAAGCAAATCAGATTTAGTATCACCCTCAAAGGATATTCGCCAAACAGAGGGATATATGCCAATATCCTTTCCAGTGAGGCGAGTAGGCGCGTCCTTATCAAACATTCATGGAGGGAGGCGAGCGTGCCTCCACCACCTCGGAGGTACAATGCATACACAGTGGAGGTACCTCTCCTGCTTGCCTCAGGCATTCGCTGAAATGGCAAGCTGGTATACAGTTTTATCACGTTGCTCGCTTTCTCTCTCTCTCTCTCTCTCTCTCTCTCTCTCTCTCTCTCTCTCTCTCATCCCATTGTGTGTTATGATAATTAATCCAGAACTGCTGCTATAACTGACCCAAAGAGTGCTGGAATGTATTTCAGCGCTGGTCTTATTATGTACTTATTACACCACACGACGGGCAACCATCAACAACCCCCAATGGCTGTACCCATCTCAAGGACATTTACTTAACCAGCGATCATTTAGTCTCTGAATGATTCGCATCTGAAAGAGGTTTTCACAACATTTAAACATGAGAAAAGTAAATTCGTTTGACCAGATGAAAGCTCTGAATCCCAGCTGGCTCCAACTTCACCCTGCTTCCTATGTATCTGTTTACCACACAGGATGTTTCTCACCACAGCTAGGTGATTTACATAAGGAAACTCATCACCAGCTGTCTTGGGAGTCATGCACGTACACAACACATCATGTGAAACTCAACTGAAATATTCCCAGTCATCATGCAGAGCCCAGGCACTGTACTTCCCACCTCCAGAACTCCCACCTCCAGAACCTCCTCCACCACCCATCCTTCACAGTACTTCCCACCTCCAGAACCACAACATCCACCACCCATCCTTCACAGTACTTTCCCCCTCCAGAACCACAACATCCCACACCCACCCATCTGAGCGTATGTACGTCCCACCTTAACCTCCCAAGCCCTGATACGTGGTTTGCTTAATATTTAATGCAAAATTTTATTTTGTCCGTAATAAAGGTGTTGGTAGGGTAAGGCTTTTGTTCAAGCGTGTTAAGTGCTTTTAGCTTGCCAAATAAATGCAAGAAATGTGAACCGGGTCAATCGAAAAACCAGGGATGATGAGAGGGAGGGAGAGGGAGAGAGTGAGAGAGAGCTAACCCAGCAGCGTCGAGGCGTCAGACAAGTGATTTCAGCGAATAACTGGTGATCAGCGAAGCAACATCAGACGTGTTAATGTACTCTCTCGCCCAGTCAGCCATATCACGAGGACAAATGAACCCACCTTCACCACCTGAAGCATCGTCAACCCCTGAGCACCCAGTTTAATTCCGCTACTTTAATACTAACTTCAACCTACAACCAGTCCAGAAACCAACCAAAATCATCTCTATTTCAGAAGTGCCTTCCATTCTATCAAATCATACAAATAAACAGCCAATGAAACAATAAAAAAAACATTGCAAAAAACAGAGAAATGTCAAGAGGATCAAGACGTGCAGACTGCAAGATTTAATAGCAAAGTTTCGATCTATGTAAACCTTACAAGTGAAAAATGTTGTGATACCCAGGGAATGTGGAAATAGACTTTTGTGTACAGTTCAAGATATTCATTAGAAGAAACGTTTCGCCACGAGTGGCTTCTTCAGTCCTAAAGATTACGGCTTAAAACTCAGGACGAAAATTTTCCTCTGTATAAATGTCTCTTTTTCCACATCTTATCAAGACTTAAATAACCTTAAACAGAGCGACCCCTCAAGGAAGGTTCCTTGATGTTGGTGAGGGGCTCTTGATTTAGGGAATTGGATCTGTGCTCCAGTTCCCCGAATTAAGCCTGAATGCCTTCCACATATCCCCCCCCAGGCGCTGTATAATCCTCCGGGTTTAGCGCTTCCCCCTTGATTATAATAATAATAATTAAACAGAGCGAAATAGTGAAATGAAATTCAACTGATGGATGAGCTATGTATATAAATTCTGCATAATATACATTCATTAGCTATAATTCATCGATGTGTATAACGTAGACTATATATATCTATTTATATTGGAGAACATAAGAGGTACAGTCTTGATGACCAATGTGCAGTCGATATTATTTAAACCCACGAAACTACATATATACCAGTTGATGACACTATTCAAAACAGCGAAAAAATGGTGACATTCCAAGTGCTTTTGTGATTTCTCACTATTCCTTGACAATGTGAGAAATCGCGAAAGCGTTTGGAATGTCACAATGTATTCCCTGTGCTTGTTTTGCGTGTACACATACAAACACACACAATATATATATATATATATATATATATATATATATATATATATATATATATATATATATATATATATATATATATACGATGTAGATTTTATATTTTGTTGGACAGTTGAAGGAAAAATTCTCTCATGCGTCCGCCTGTGGACGCGACTCCGTTCCCCAACACAGACAGAGACATTCGCCCTCGCATAGAATCTAAGGCAAAAACCCATTTATCACCTCAGCCAGTGTATTGTGAACGAGACAGAGTGCATCCAGTTTCCACAACGCCACTTCCCTTGTTAAACTGATATGTCAGACATGGCGTTGGCTTTACTTTGTTCTTGCCCTCTTTCTCTGTGTGGCAGCGGAGTAGATCAGATTCAGTAATAATGCTATGACTTTAGCAAAAATAGTCGTAGCCCAGGCCTTCCAATCTCTTGTTTGGTAGCTGTGGGAATAGGATGGACAAATATGCAGATGGGAGAGACTGGATTTGAAGTGGACGTGCCTAGTATGAGCCAGTAGGCCTACTGCAGTGTTCCTCCATTTTGATGTTCTCTCTAGCTTTGTTTCTCCCATCTAGATAATAACAGCCACCAGTCGAAATAATAATAGTCTCGGTGTAAACCTTTCTGTCTTCTCTTCACAATCCTCTCTTTCAATATATTCCAATATTTGTTCTCTATGTATGATATAACTGTGCTGTAAATCATATATGTAAAACTGGTCAATTAGCAAGAACTCATTTAAAATTAAGTCCTTTCTAAAATTTTCTCATATACATTTAAAGATATATTTTTTTCATTAATGATAATGAATAAAATTATAATTTTGCACCAAAAGAATCTTAGGAAACTTACCTAACCTTATCATTACAAGAACAATTTATTTTAGCCTAACCTAACTAAATATATTTTAGATTTGTTTACAATAATTTAATACTAAACAAACACAGTGAAATATATTTTCTTCGTTAGGTTCAGAATGATTTTGGCGAAATCATTGCATACACAAATTTTCACTTGTCCTATATGGCAAGATGAACGTTGCTGTTTAAGCCAAGATCGCAAGTTCTGCCTATCCGGCACGACATTATTATATATATATATATATATATATATATATATATATATATATATATATATATATATATATATATATATATATATATATATGCATGCAGAGAGCATGCATAGTTCCTTTGTATAAAGGCAAAGGGGATAAAAGAGAGTGCAAAAATTATAGGGGGATAAGTCTGTTGAGTGTACCTGGTAAAGTGTATGGTAGTGTTATAATTGAAAGAATTAAGAGTAAGACGGAGAATAGGATAGCAGATGAACAAGGAGGCTTTAGGAAAGGTAGGGGGTGTGTGGACCAGGTGTTTACAGTGAAACATATAAGTGAACAGTATTTAGATAAGGCTAAAGAGGTCTTTGTGGCATTTATGGATTTGGAAAAGGCGTATGACAGGGTGGATAGGGGGGCAATGTGGCAGATGTTGCAAGTGTATGGTGTAGGAGGTAGGTTACTGAAAGCAGTGAAGAGTTTTTACGAGGATAGTGAGGCTCAAGTTAGAGTATGTAGAAAAGAGGGAAATTTTTTCCCAGTAAAAGTAGGCCTTAGACAAGGATGTGTGATGTCACCGTGGTTGTTTAATATATTTATAGATGGGGTTGTAAGAGAAGTAAATGCGAGGGTCTTGGCAAGAGGCGTGGAGTTAAAAGATAAAGAATCACACACAAAGTGGGAGTTGTCACAGCTGCTCTTTGCTGATGACACTGTGCTCTTGGGAGATTCTGAAGAGAAGCTGCAGAGATTGGTGGATGAATTTGGTAGGGTGTGCAAAAGAAGAAAATTAAAGGTGAATACAGGAAAGAGTAAGGTTATGAGGATAACAAAAAGATTAGGTGATGAAAGATTGAATATCAGATTGGAGGGAGAGAGTATGGAGGAGGTGAACGTATTCAGATATTTGGGAGTGGACGTGTCAGCGGATGGGTCTATGAAAGATGAGGTGAATCATAGAATTGATGAGGGAAAAAGAGTGAGTGGTGCACTTAGGAGTCTGTGGAGACAGAGAACTTTGTCCTTGGAGGCAAAGAGGGGAATGTATGAGAGTATAGTTTTACCAACGCTCTTATATGGGTGTGAAGCATGGGTGATGAATGTTGCAGCGAGGAGAAGGCTGGAGGCAGTGGAGATGTCATGTCTGAGGGCAATGTGTGGTGTGAATATAATGCAGAGAATTCGTAGTTTGGAAGTTAGGAGGAGGTGCGGGATTACCAAAACTGTTGTCCAGAGGGCTGAGGAAGGGTTGTTGAGGTGGTTCGGACATGTAGAGAGAATGGAGCGAAACAGAATAACTTCAAGAGTGTATCAGTCTGTAGTGGAAGGAAGGCGGGGTAGGGGTCGGCCTAGGAAGGGTACAGTGCCTGCACTCTGAAGGAGGGGTGTTAATGTTGCAGTTTAAAAACTGTAGTGTAAAGCACCCTTCTGGCAAGACAGTGATGGAGTGAATGATGGTGAAAGTTTTTCTTTTTCGGGCCACCCTGCCTTGGTGGGAATCGGCCAGTGTGATAATAAAAAAAAAAAATAATAAATAATATATATATATATATATATATATATATATATATATATATATATATATATATATATATATATATATATATATATATATATATATATATATATGCGCAAAGAAATTTGTGACTTGCCTAATACCACTAGGAATATGCACTTCTCATATATAACTATATAACACATCCTCTTACCTCCCTCTCCCACTTTTTCTCTCTTCCCTCTCTCTCTCTCTCACTCACTCTCTCTCTCTCTCTCTCTCTCTCTCTCTCTCTCTCACAAGCTCGCACGGGGCCATGAGCTATTCCACGACCCTTGCAAACTCAACAAGACGAACACACACACCAGAAAGACGTACGCAGCGAAGAAAGGCAAATTGACCCACACTTTGGGTATAAAATTCCAATAAACAAAACTGCAGATCACACACGAGTGTCGCCCAGTGGCTCAGTACAAGATAAAGAATAAGAAAACGAAAAAATACATATATACAGAGGCAACGGCATTTAAATTTAAGATAATTAAGGAAATTAAAATTAAGGTAGTTAAGGGTAATTAAAATCTCTAGGTTGCAGAAAAATAACCTAGTCGGCTCTTGTTTTGTTTATAATTGACGAGTTGAAGCCTGATGGAGCCTTGAGATAAAGCCTTGAGATGAAATCTTGAGATGAGGCCTTGATATGAGGCGCTAAAGTGTTCTTGTTATGGTAAAGTGTACCAATTTTGTACCTAACATCATTACTTTCACAGATAACCTTGTACACAACACTTGAACATCAGCAACTACACTCCAGTTTCTTACACACACCACTGGAGTGTTTTTTCTTTAAACAGTAATAGTATTTACTTACAGAACTGGAGCGTTTTCTTACACAGCCTAGAGCCGATGTGCTCAATCCATCAAGACTGAAAAAAACAACCATACCACGGGCGGGATAGAACCCGCGATCAGTCTCAAAACTCCAGACCGTTGCGTTAGCCACTGGACCAGCTGGTCCAGTGGCTAACGCGACGGTCTGGAGTTTTGAGACTCTCTGATCGCGGGTTCTATCCCCGCCCGTGGTATGGTTTGTTTGCAATCGTGTCATTACGATTTCCTGAGTCCTGATATACTGAACATATCGACTCCAGGCTGAGGGACTGATTACCTCAAACTCCTACTCATCTTTCACCTTTCTCTGAATTGGACTAAAGAAGCTACTGGTTGGCGAATCAGAAAGAAGACACCCAAATATTACACAAATGTCTCATTTATCAACTTGTCGGTTTTCTTAACAATTTATTCGCATTCTATTATTCTGTATTTAAAAAGATAAGCAGTCAATCCGTATGGGCCATTTGACAAATAACCTGCACTTCCATGAAGCACCTTATGGGAAAGTTTTGTCAAATCACGACTGACAAAACTCCGTCAAAAGTTTGTCTCATATACGCGGATTATTTATAAAATGTTGCACTAATGGTGTTACGACCTTTCTTTGTATGAGTTGTATAGCAGAGAATTGGCTTAGATTATAAGGGGAGTGGGTATTGAAGTTTGGGGCTAGTGGAGAGGTTACTGAAGTTTGGGGCTAGTGGAGAGGTTACTGAAGTTGGGGGCTAGTGGAGAGGTTACTGAAGTTGGGGGCTAGTGGAGAGGTTACTGAAGTTGGGGGCTAGTGGAGAGGTTACTGAAGTTGGGGGCTAGTGGAGAGGTTACTGAAGTTGGGGGCTAGTGGAGAGGTTACTGAAGTTGGGGGCTAGTGGAGAGGTTACTGAAGTTGGGGGCTAGTGGAGAGGCTACTGAAGTTGGGGGCTAGTGGAGAGGTTACTGAAGTTGGGGGCTAGTGGAGAGGTTACTGAAGTTAGGGGCTAGTGGAGAGGTTACTGAAGTTAGGGGCTAGTGGAGAGGTTACTGAAGTTGGGGGCTAGTGGAGAGGTTACTGAAGTTGGGGGCTAGTGGAGAGGTTACTGAAGTTGGGGGCTAGTGGAGAGGTTACTGAAGTTGGGGGCTAGTGGAGAGGTTACTGAAGTTGGGGGCTAGTGGAGAGGTTACTGAAGTTGGGGGCTAGTGGAGAGGTTACTGAAGTTGGGGGCTAGTGGAGAGGTTACTGAAGTTGGGGGCTAGTGGAGAGGTTACTGAAGTTGGGGGCTAGTGGAGAGGTTACTGAAGTTGGGGGCTAGTGGAGAGGTTACTGAAGTTGGGGGCTAGTGGAGAGGTTACTGAAGTTGGGGGCTAGTGGAGAGGTTACTGAAGTTGGGGGCTAGTGGAGAGGTTACTGAAGTTGGGGGCTAGTGGAGAGGTTACTGAAGTTGGGGGCTAGTGGAGAGGTTACTGAAGTTGGGGGCTAGTGGAGAGGTTACTGAAGTTTGGGGCTAGTGGAGAGGTTACTGAAGTTTGGGGCTAGTGGAGAGGTTACTGAAGTTGGGGGCTAGTGGAGAGGTTACTGAAGTTAGGGGCTAGTGGAAAGGTTACTGAAGTTGGGGGCTAGTGGAGAGGTTATATTAGCATAACTGGTGCAGTATGTGTCCATTAAAAAGTTACAAATGGACTTGAGGTGGGGCTTTCGGCGAGGTGGTCAGAGTTAATGCGTGCATGCATTGAAGATGTTGAAAGTGAATCCCGTCTGTGGTAGACGGGATACACTGTGAATATGTGGTGAGCTGTGCTGGACTTTTTTTCCATATTGGTATCCGTGTGCGATTGCTAGTGTCCAATTCATAACCATACAAGGAAGGTTTCACACGACTGACAGCAATGGAGAAACGACGGTCAGAATTCTAATTTTCATCTGGTAGGAAATACTTTACATAAAATGAAAATTCTTGATATTCTGTAATATTTTCAAATTTTTTTCAAACGTGATTCAAGAACTGTGAAGGAAATTTCAATTTTCTCCACTGAAATTAAGATTTTTTTTTTTGGCTTAAAAACCATTATTTTGGAGTAAATATACTCCAAATTATAGATTTAAATGAGCTTTTTATAATTAATTTAAAAATAGTGAAACACCATAAATTCTCTAAGTCAGAGAATCACTGATACTAACGAGTTCAGATCCTCTGAGACAGTACTGGATACTTCGTTATAACCTTGATTCGTTGGTCCTTTATTTTGTTCCATGGGCACAGACAATGCAACATTAGGTCATCTGAGAGACATCTGCGTTGCTGAGATGTCCGTAGTACTTGACCATTCCCTAGGGCTCTGGTGGCCTGGTGGTTAACGCTCTCGCTTCACACGGTGAGGGCCTGGGTTCGATTCCCAGCCAGAGTAGAAACATTGGACGTGTTTCTTTCCACCTGTTGTCTATGTTCCCCATCAGTAAAATGGGTACCTGGGTGTTAGTCGACTGGTGTGGGTCGCATCCTGGGACACTGACCTAAGGAGGCCTGGTCACAGACCGGGCCGCGGGGGCGTTGACCCCCGGAACTCTCTCCAGATAAACTCCAGGATGCCACCCACAATGGCCGACTAACACCAAGGTACCTTTTAACTGGAGGTGAAAAGGGGCAGTGACTTCAAGGAGACTTGCCTATTCTAGTCAGTATTAGGGCGTTTGTGTGTTCGTCGCCCTGAACATCAATGTGTTCAGGGATCCAAGAAAAAAACGACTTTTTTCTGTGTGTGTTTACAAGAATTTAACGTAACTATTATTGTAAATATTATGGCGATACCAGCAAATTATGGAAACTCACACCTGTGAGCAGTTCTGAATATTATATACAGATAACTCGTACGTAGGAGACTGAACCATTAACTGGTACAAGTTGGACCAAAACGTCGTCTTAAGTTCCAGTCTCCTACGTGTGGATTATTTGTGTATTGTTCCGGTATTGTGCCTTCTTATTCCTCAATTATATATATTTATTAAAGGAAACGTTTCGCGACTCGCGGCTTCATCAGTGCTAAAGGTGAAACCACTCGTGGCGAAATGTTTCGCTTAATAAATATCCGGAAATGAACACGAGTGTCCCTTTCCACTTAACCAACGATACAACGCAGTGTGGAACGTGAGGAGTCATATTTCCGTATAAAATGCAACAGTTTGAGAGTTCTAAACAACAGCAACAGCCACGAGAATGACATATAACTCTGCTTGAAAAATTCTGGCCATTGATAGTAAATATCCTCCGAATGTGAAATTTGAAAAAAACAGCAACATACAGATCGCTGTCTGAGGATTTGAAACCATCTGTGTAGACGCAATAGCGTGTTAATACGACTGAATGTGTTCGAGGAGGCTTGTGTGCTAGAGTTTCCAGCACATATGTTAGTTCTCGGAAATGGAAAGAGGAAGAGGCAAACGTTACTCACAGATCCATAGCAGGGGAAGAGGGAATATATGGGGTGAACATAAAGGGGAGGAGAAATTAAGAGATATTGTTAGATCTCCAACGCCGAGGTTAAAAGGGCCTTAACAAATGGCGTGGACGATTAAATGAATGTGCCATGCTAACACTCGTGATTACTCAGTACGAATGAGGGTTGTGTAAACGAAGAAAATAACGAAGCCAATGAACATCGTGTTGATGCTCTAAAGATGTGATGTTTACTCGTATGTGCAAGGTGTCACACACACACACACACACACACACACACACACACACACACACACACACACACACACACACACACACACACACACACACACACACACACACACTTTCCCATTTACACGGCTCTTACTTTTCCATTTTCCAGACAATTTATTGGTCATCTTTCTTTCCTCTCCTGCGTTGTCTTCTAATTCACAGCTGCGCGTGTTCTCTTCCCCTATCTTTTCTCACCAGATTCCATTGCTTTCTTGTTGACATATCTTATCTCAATAGCTTTTTGCAAGATCCGAGAACATTTCTCTCTTTCTCTCTCTCTTATACTTCTCTCCTTCAGTCTTTATTTACGCAATTCCTTTTACATTCTCATACATCTTCCAATTGTTCGTATTTTACCAATACTTCATATGTTTTCCCCCTCTAACTACTTTCTTAATTTCCTTGAAATAAGTCATTAGTTTGATATAAAGGGAAAAGGACCTAAAATATATCACTAAATACTTCACATTTAGTGGTGAGAAAGGCTGATCTAGCTGGTCGAAAAGGCCTGTTATAAACGAACACCTAGTTGCTGTATCTGGTGGCCGTTCTCTCTCTCGTGTCTACTGGTCCTCTCCTCTTCTCTCCAGGGAAATGTGACAAAGAAATCAAGATGAACACGTAAAAGAACTAGGCCACTCTGATAAACAAGGCCCATCGCAGACATGATGAAAAAAATCTATATAAACACTGACGAGAAACTAAATGATGATAGAAAAGAGGAAATTTATGTCTTGTAAGATAACAAGGCAGCATCTGTCAACCTGTTTCTCGAGATAAAAAAAAATGGGAAGATAACAGATACACGAAAGTAGAGAAAGGAATAACGGTAAGATGTACACATTTAGGCGGATACAGACAGCTAGACAGACAGCTACACAGCCTGCCAGCCAGCAGCACCATCACCACTATCAACACTCACAGACGCTTAAAATAAACACACGAATGAATTTTGATACAATGAGAATCTCGTGACTATTTAATAAATAAATGGGAGAAGGAAAATATTAACATAGATATCGAAGTACTAATGTACTAAGGGAAATATTAACGAAAAAAACTGACTTCCATAAGGAAAAAGTTATTGTAACTGGATAATTTAGTCATAAATTGGATAGCTTATGAGGCTGCAACGTTGAGTAAATGGTCAACAAATTCCTTTAACGTAATAATGGATTTTTAATGCACAAGAATATTTGGTAAAGCAGCACCAGAGATGACAACACACCGTCAATTTATAAACGTTTAGGTGTTTTCAGAGCCGGTGGATCGATCCTCTTAGAGAAACCTAAGAACATGACTTCTCAGACTGGAGTGTAGACAGCAAAGACTGATCCTCCACAAGGGACCTAAGCCTCTGACCTCTCAGACTGGAGTGGAGAAATGATCCTCCTAGAGAAGGGGTTCCCAACCTGGGCGTGCACGCGCTCCCAGGGATGCGACATGGTATTTCAGGGGGTGCAAGGTGGCATTTCAGGGGATGCAAGGTGGCATTTCAGGGGATGCAAGGTGGCATTTCAGGGGATGCAAGGTGGCATTTCAGGGGATGCAAGGTGGCATTTCAGGGGATGCAAGGTGGCATTTCAGGGGATGCAAGGTGGCATTTCAGGGGATGCAAGGTGGCATTTCAGGGGATGCAAGGTGGCATTTCAGCGGATGCAAGGTGGCATTTCAGGGGATGCAAGGTGGCATTTCAGGGGATGCAAGGTGGCATTTCAGGAGATGCAAGGTGACATTTCAGGGGATGCAAGGTGGCATTTCAGGGGATGCAAGGTGGCATTTCAGGAGATGCAAGGTGGTATTTCAGGGGACGCAAGGTGGCATTTCAGGGGATGCAAGGTGGCATTTCAGGGGACGCAAGGTGGCATTTCAGGGGACGCAAGGTGGCATTTCAGGGGATGCAAGGTGGCATTTCAGGAGATGCAAGGTGGCATTTCAGGGGATGCAAGGTGGCATTTCAGGGGATGCAAGGTGGCATTTCAGGGGATGCAAGGTGGCATTTCAGGGGATGCAAGGTGGCATTTCAGGGGATGCAAGGTGGCCATTCAGGGGATGCAAGGTGGCATTTCAGGGGATGCAAGGTGGTATTTCAGGGGATGCAAGGTGGCATTTCAGGGGGTGCAAGGTGGCATTTCAGGGGATGCAAGGTGGTATTTCAGGGGATGCAAGGTGGCATTTCAGGGGATGCAAGGTGGCATTTCAGGGGATGCAAGGTGGCATTTCAGGGGGTGCGACAAAAGCCCTAATGAAAAACAATTCCATTTAATTAAAAAAAAAACTATTCTCTTCATATAGCATTTTATATTCTATTTATATTTGCCTTTTATGGACTCAAAATCTGATTTTGTTTAAGTTCAGTTTGCCCACCTGCGGTACTGTACATGGTTCCTGGGGGTACGTGGCATACAAAAGCTTGGGAACCCCTGTCCTAGAGGGAACTGATCACTAACATCCCAACAGGGAGTGGAAAGTGTCAAATCTCTCAAGAGGGGATCGATCCCCACAGTGTTCCACAAACTTTCACTTGTCAATGTCGCTGTTTTTCCAACTCTCTCCACAGTACACTTGACACTCACTATAAAAAGATAAGAATTTTAGAAATGAACTAAAAACACTTGGAAATAGTAAGAACTATTGGAAATAGTGAACAAGAATTATTGGAAATAGTGAACAAGAATTATTGGAAATAGTGAACAAGAATTATTGGAAATAGTGAGCAAGAATTATTGGAAATAGTGAACAAGAATTATTGGAAATAGTGAACAAGAATTATTGGAAATAGTGAACAAGAATTATTGGAAAAAGTGACCAAGAATTATTGGAAATAGTGACCAAGAATTATTGGAAATAATGAACAAGAATTATTGGAAATAGTGAGCAAGAATTATTGGAAATAATGAACAAGAATTATTGGAAATAATGAGCAAGAATTATTGGAAATAGTGAGCAAGAATTATTGGAAATAATGAACAAGAATTATTGGAAATAGTGAACAAGAATTATTGGAAATAGTGAGCAAGAATTATTGGAAACAATGAACAAGAATTATTGGAAATAGTGAACAAGAATTATTGGAAATAGTGAGCAATAATTATTGGAAATAGTGAACAAGAATTATTGGAAATAGTGAGCAAGAATTATTGGAAATAGTGAGCAAGAATTATTGGAAATAATGAGCAAGAATTATTGGAAATAATGAGCAAGAATTATTGGAAATAATGAGCAAGAATTATTGAAAATAATGAGCAAGAATTATTGGAAATAATGAGCAAGAATTATTGGAAATAATGAGCAAGAATTATTGAAAATAATGAGCAAGAATTATTGGAAATAATGAGCAAGAATTATTGGAAATAGTGAACAAGAATTATTGGAAATAGTGAACAAGAATTATTGGAAATAGTGAGCAAGAATTATTGGAAATAATGAGCAAGAATTATTGGAAATAATGAGCAAGAATTTTTGGAAATAATGAGCAAGAATTTTTGGAAATAATAAGCAAGAATTATTGGAAATAATGAGCAAGAATTATTGGAAATAGTGAACAAGAATTATTGGAAATAGTGAACAAGAATTATTGGAAATAGTGAACAAGAATTATTGGAAATAGTGAACAAGAATTATTGGAAATAGTGAACAAGAATTATTGGAAATAGTGAACAAGAATTATTGGAAATAGTGAACAAGAATTATTGGAAATAGTGAACAAGAATTATTGGAAATAATGAACAAGAATTATTGGAAATAGTGAGCAAGAATTATTGGAAATAGTGAGCAAGAATTATTGGAAATAGTGAACAAGAATTATTGGAAATAGTGAACAAGAATTATTGGAAATAGTGAACAAGAATTATTGGAAATAGTGAACAAGAATTATTGGAAATAATGAACAAGAATTATTGGAAATGACACTTGCTGTTAAATATGAATTAGAAAACGAAAAAATAAACACAAAAGCATCGAACGCCCAGATTATAAGTAAATTTTAATACCTTACGTTAATATTTTAGAGAATCTAAATAGAATATAAAATGACCAAAGAAGAATGTAAATACCTTATACAAAGAGTTTGATAACACAAATGAAGTTGCAAACATTTACATACTTTCTAGCAAGGAACTATGCATGCATGTATACTCTAATGAATACACAAAGGTATTCATATGCATACTCCACAGCAGCAGATCCCTGTACGGAACACCTGCTAATTACCCACTCATTACAAACTACAAATTATCGAAATTATAAAACTGTTTTCATTGACTAATTAAAAATCACACCGCTTTTATTACAGTGAATGCATTTCGTTTTCAATATTTTATGTCGTGCCGAATAGGTAAAATTGGTCAATTAGCAAGAACTCATTTAAAATTAGGTTCTTTCTAAAATTTTCTTGCCAATTGTGACCACGAACGATTGGTATTGATCAATAAGAATAATGCACTAGCCAAGGACTCGAACCCATGCTGCTTTGGCCTGCCTCATGGTGGGCGGAAACACACGACGCCCTAATCCACTGAACCATACGATCCTCGTTGAACTAGTACACTAAACAGGGACTAGAATGAAATTAGCCTAGAGTCATCCACACCATCGTGTGTCCTTGGGTAGGGAGTACAACATCCAGTTCCGCTGGATGCGCTACTCTTAAGGATCGTATGGTCCAGTGGATTAGGGCGTCATGTGTTTTAGCCCACCATGAGGCAGGCCAAAGGAGCATGGGTTCGAGTCCTTGGCTAGTGCATTGTTATTGATATATATATTATATATATATTATACACACACACACACGATCGAAATATCTTTTAAATCTTTATGCAGTTTTAATTAATAAAAAATTTTGGGTGGCAAGAATTCACGGTGAGAAAAGCAATTTGGTAATGAGAATCGCCCAGCCAGGTGCCGAGCATTTCCCAGGTCATGTTAAAAAAAAGAACAATTTTACCTAAAGTGTGTTGTATTGGCAGTTGTCAATGTTGTTCTCGAGCAGTTGTGTCAGAGTTGTGTCAGTCACTAGCTAGTGTGTCAGTCACTAGCTAGTGTGTCAGTCACTAGCTAGTGTGTCAGTCTAACTAGTGTGTCAGTCACTAGCTAGTGTGTCAGTCACTAACTAGTGTGTCAGTCACTAGCTAGTGTGTCAGTCACTAGCTAGTGTGTCAGTCACTAGCTAGTGTGTCAGTCACTAGCTAGTGTGTCAGTCACTAGCTAGTGTGTCAGTCACTAGCTAGTGTGTCAGTCACTAACTAGTGTGTCAGTCACTAGCTAGTGTGTCAGTCACCAACTAGTGTATCAGTCACCAACTAATGTATCAGTCACCAACTAATGTATCAGTCACCAACTAGTGTATCAGTCACCAACTAGTGTATCAGTCACCAACTAGTGTATCAGTCACCAACTAATATATCAGTCACCAACTAGTGTATCAGTCACCAACTAGTGTATCAGTCACCAACTAGTGTATCAGTCACCAACTAGTGTATCAGTCACCAACTAGTGTATCAGTCACCAACTAATATATCAGTCACCAACTAGTGTATCAGTCACCAACTAGTGTATCAGTCACCAACTAGTGTATCAGTCACCAACTAGTGTATCAGTCACCAACTAGTGTATCAGTCACCAACTAGTGTATCAGTCACCAACTAATATATCAGTCACCAACTAGTGTATCAGTCACCAACTAGTGTATCAGTCACCAACTAGTGTATCAGTCACCAACTAGTGTATCAGTCACCAACTAGTGTATCAGTCACCAACTAGTGTATCAGTCACCAACTAGTGTATCAGTCACCAACTAGTGTATCAGTCACCAACTAGTGTATCAGTCACCAACTAGTGTATCAGTCACCAACTAGTGTATCAGTCACCAACTAATATATCAGTCACCAACTAGTGTATCAGTCACCAACTAGTGTATCAGTCACCAACTAGTGTATCAGTCACCAACTAGTGTATCAGTCACCAACTAGTGTATCAGTCACCAACTAGTGTATCAGTCACCAACTAGTGTATCAGTCACCAACTAATATATCAGTCACCAACTAGTGTATCAGTCACCAACTAGTGTATCAGTCATCAACTAGTGTATCAGTCATCAACTAGTGTATCAGTCACCAACTAGTGTATCAGTCACCAACTAGTGTATCAGTCACGAATACATAAATCCTGCATTACGCTGGAAGTCTTACATGTATGAGGTTCCCATGTAAGTCTCACATAATGGTAGTAATATATATATCATTAATGACTGTCTTCAGCAATATTATGCTATGTAATAATAATTATGATAAACTTTATACTATGAAAGTTAATAATAATGATACACAAATAACCCGCACATAAAAGAGAGAAGCTTACGACGACGTTTCGGTCCGACTTGGACCATTTAGAAAGTCACACTAACCAGAAGTGGAGCCACTACCACCACTACCACTACTACTACCTCTTCTACTACTACTACTACTACAACTGATGAAATTGAGACATGTGCGGCGTCTGGTTGTCTTTGTTGTGGACGTTTCGCCATCCAGTGGCTGGCTGGATGGCGAAACGTCTACGATAGGGATGCCCGGGTGTTGCGCATGTGTCTTAATTTCATCTTGTCGGTATTATATACCATTCTTGTACTACTTGTACTACTACTACTACTACTACTACTACTACTACTACCACCACCTCTTCCTGCCTATATATAGCCGTCCTTCTCCACTTCTGGTTCATTCTGTTCAAGATTGATGGATTGAACACATCGTCAGTACAGTCAAGAAGACTCTCTTCGACCCCGCCGGATTGTAGAATTTATATTCTACAAACATCACATCCTTTTCACAATGCTGTCGAATCGTGTGAAAATCAAGCCTGTGAATGGTGCAATAAATGACTCCTCGAAGTTAGCTTTAGCTACTGTCGTTAAGACCCGCCTGCAGGTCAAAATTACGGCAATCCACTCTCTGAAGGACTCCTTCATTGTCGTCTGCACAGACGACACGGAAGCATCAAAACTTATGGACGACTCTTCAATCAGGACCCTACAAACACAACAATTCACTCTATCCCCGTCTCCATTCTTGAAGTCGAAACGTTCGGTCTTTGTGAAAAGACTGGACAATATGGTCACCTCTCTCTCTACTGAAGCACTGAAGACATCTATTGAGGAACAAAACACCTGGGCCTCGGTAGACAGCATCTACAAGATCCCTAACGCCTCATCTATGCTAAAGATTACATTTTCAGACATCTCCATGGCTGCCCAAGCTCTCTCTGACGGTCTGGCCATCTCATATTATCACATCCACGCTAGTCATATAGAACAAGAACGTTTCACATACATCTCCCACTGCTGGACCTGCTACTCCTATAAACACACCACCAAGGACTGCCCCATCAAGAATAAGAAGTTTTGTTCAAAATGTGGGAATGATGGACACGATTTCAGATCCTGCACCATTACTACAGCACCAACTTGTCTTAACTGCAAGGGTAATCATCATACCCTTGCAGCTAAGTGCCCAATCAGGAAAGAAATCATACTGAAGAAAACTAAAGTTCTGAAGAACACCTCCAATTCACCGACACACGCTGCAGTAACCAAACCACAAACCGACACCACCAAGACTCTACACGCTAATCTACAAGCACCATCGCCCAGCAACTCCCTCTCTCCACTCCCAGACGGAGATTCCTCAAAGGTGCTGTACTGCATGGTGTATGCACACCTTGCAAACGCAGCAAACCCCGGCACTTTCAACACCACTATTAACGAACTATTCCGTCTGAACAACATGCCTGCCTTCAATTTTCCGGACTCCACACCTTCAGCAGACATACTCAAGATCCTTCCCAACGTCCTGAACTTTACTGCACCTGCAGACCTGTCTCCTGCCCAAGCAACTGCTCCTGTAACTTCTATAACCACTTCCACCGCTGACAACGTTGATCATGTTGCCTCAACCACCGTCTCCCACCTCTCCCAGCCTGCTGTTACACAACCATTACACCTCACAGCTGCTCCTGTCGACCCTCAGTCACCTGCTACCACCATTGTAGATTCTCCCAATGAATCCACTCCAGAAGAGGAAGATAACGACGACTCCAGTAAACCCTCATGGGAAAACCTTACCTTTTACACTTCTCCTTCAAATACTGACACCATGACCTGTACTGAACTCTACAAAAGCCTCGGTGCTGGAACAGTCAAGTATGCATGTGAATCACCGCTTCACTTCTCACTCACCCAAGTTCTTGAGTTCATCAAGCCTCTACGTTTCACCTTCAGTAACAAGGCTAAACTATACCACCTATCTAGAAGCAGCTTCAAAAAGTTCGAAAATGGCTCCATTGCTAACCTGCCTCCTCAGTTACTCCTATAACTCCCATATGTGTTCTACCCTCTGATGTGACCTAGCCTGCTGCCAGCTACTCAAGATTCAAGACTTCAACTACCACAAGTCCAATGCAACAGTCCCTGCTATTCCTGTTCTCAAGTCTGCCCCACGATCGCCTTAGCTGCTGGGTTAAGCCCTGGCTCTATTTCTCTGACTAAGAACACTCCTCTCCAGAGCTATTCTTCATCTGTCCCATCTTCCCCGCTCATCCCATTGGGATCTTACCTGAACTTGTTTGCTTGCTTGCTACTTCTGGTTAGTGTGACTTTGTAAATGGTCCAAGTCGGACCGAAACGTCGTCGTAAGCTTCTCTCTTTTATGTGCGGGTTATTTGTGTATCGTTCCAGTAACGGTATTGCGCCTTTTTTTTTTTGTTAATAATAATGATAAATCATTAGGAATAATTTATCCATAAACATAGATATTTAACAATAGTAATAAGAAATTTGGTTAATACATTAAATATAATATTGATACACTATTTCTGTATAGTTGAAGAAAAATATATTAGTTACAAATCACAATTACACCTCATTTAACTATCTTGCAGAGCAATAAATTCTCTGATTAAATCAACAGTGCAATTATTTGCACTGCTATCTTTTGCGTATTTTCTGTCATATCTCCCTGGCACTGATGACGTATCCTTAATGATTGGAAAAAGTTTTAAGCCAGAATTTTTCCCGTTTCTCGAGCATGCGTTACTCTACACACTAGGTAGGTTGGAAGAGTCGAGCACATTGCGGGTAGCAAGTAAATTTCGGAACGGGTGTGATTCGAACCCACGGAAGGAGGTAGCAACTGCCTTCGCCGCGTGTTGCTAGGGCAGCTATGGTCTCAGTCGTGTTGCAGCCATCATGCTGAGAGCATTTCAGCCTGGTTTCAGGATTCCCCAAGACTGTGAAGCCATGTTATACCCGCATCCATCACTGACTTCGCATGTCCCAGGTTACTGGTCTCATTTTTCCTTGTAAATACCTTTTAATTCGGTCGAAAAGGAAGTTGTAGTAAGAGCTGCTCATTGCACTTTTAACCATCCTTTACTCATTCTTCCAAGTGTTCAACAAAGAAAAGTGTTCAACAGTGGTTGAACACTTTTCTTTGAACAGAAAACAGACTCACGTTAAGAGGTACTGAAGGGTGACTCATGACCGAACTCCTTTTCTCCTTAGTCATCAAAAATAATCACAGCTGACACCTGGATGACAAGACACTGGCGGCCACCACAGACTTCCTACTAGAGGACACAGAATGAAGAGAAAGCAATGGGAGAATCTAAGAGCATCCTGTAACCTCCCGAATTAAGAATTAAGAGTTCAAAAATGATAGTTTCTTTAAGGTGTTGTGTTGGTTTAACGAGGCAAAAGTCATGACTATTACTGACTGCACTCTCCTTCGTGCTCCCCTTGGGTATTATTGCTCTTGGTCGGTAACACTGTTGCCCATGACTTTCAACTCTTCCTAAGCTTACCTACCTTTCACGATGCTCTCTACATTTAGCCGTCCCCAAACAAAGTGCGATACCCCTCTAAACAAGTTGCATTTTGTTAGACTGGGCAGACTGGGCATATGTACATCTCAGATTGCCTAGACAGCCATATTATCTTCTTCCAATGAAATCAAAGAATACATAAGTAATTTGGTAGAGGTGGATGACCACAGCTTCAGTGGTAGGATACCCATTCAGCCAACAAAATATGCTGAAATGTTTAACTCAAAGCCCAGCTGGGACAACCCCGGTATGGTCCTATGTGCGGGTTATTGTCTTCTGCAGCCATGTTAGACGACGCAAGCTCTGAAAGGAAGATTATGAGTGAAAATCACTCCGTTTTCTCATTTCTGGTACTGACATACGTTTTGACTCACAAACCCATCCCGCCTTGCTGCCTCTATTCACACTAAGTAGAAATATATTTTCCGCAAAGCATTAACTGATCAATATACTCCGCATGATGTCAAATATATTTTAAAAACGGTAGCATGTTAGATGCAATGAAGTCAATGAGGTCTTTGAGAGAATCCTTACTACCTAGTGTCCAGCCGATAGGAACCCAGGAGCATGTCACTTGCCCCGATAGGACCACACTATCTCTTGGCTAAATGACAGATAGGTGGCGACAGGTGGAATGAGACTGTACTTATGCACCTACCATGGCTGGCACCTATATCCTATTGAATGCTGGTCAGC
>NC_091374.1:15719155-15749155 GCF_038502225.1 Cherax quadricarinatus
ATTACGAATATTAACTTCGAAAAAGAAGCGGCAAACCCGTATGGGCCACACACTATTAATTTATGAGGAGATACGAGAGACTTTCACATTCTCTTCCCTATTCTACTTAGCCCTACTTCTACTTTTCCCTATTTCTTTCCCCTATTTCTTTCCCCTATTTTACTTTCCCCTATTCTACTTTCCCCTATTCTACTTTCCCCTATTCTACTTAGCTCTATTTCTGCTTCTTTCTATTTCTACTTTATTCTACTTTCCAGTATTCTACTTCCCGCTATTTCTACTTTCCCCTTTATCTACTTTCTCCTATTTCTACTTTCCCCTATGCTACTTTACCCAATTCTACTTTCCCCTGTTCTACTTTCCCTTATTCTACTTTCTACATTCTATTTTCTATTCGTGTGGATCCACTCATGAGTTTTTTTTGCCTACATCTCCATTATTGTTTGAATCTTGTATTTGCTCAATAAATTTTTCAGAATAAGTTGCAAGGAAGCAATCTTGCATAAAATCTGGTTTAATGTTGCATATAAACTGTTTTAGCTGGATCAATTACGTTTTACATAGTGGGAGTGAGAGGGAAAAAAAAGTGTAAGGGAGATACAGAAGACAAACAGTAACACTGAAGAATAACAGAGGAAACAGGACAATGAGAAGAAGAATGAGAAGAATGGCAGTGTGGGAATGAAGGTCCTGAGAGACCGGTACCCAAGGAAGTCAGCGGACAAGGAAAGTGAGTTTTGTGACCAACTCAGCAGGACGCTAACGAACACAATGGGAAGCTAACGAACTCAGCAGGACGTGAACACAGTGGGACGCTAACGAACTCAGTGGGACGCTAACACAGATGCTGAACACAATGGTAACAGTAGGATGCTAACATAGATGTTGACGAACACAGTGACACGCTAAAGAACACAGTGGGACGCTAACGAACACAGTGGGACGCTAACCTTGGTGAACAAAATATCCTAGACATTATGATTTTTTATCGGAGAGAAAATGTAAGCTTGTGCCTACAAATGAAATACCCAGATGTAAACTACCCACAGGAGAACTACCAGATTCAGGTTCAGATTGAGGTAGGTTGGCCAGGACGGGTCCTGGCCCGGGTCTTCTACATGTGGTGACCCGGCAGTGGTTACCGAAGGAGTGCCGGAGTTTGTACAAGTGATGTACCGTTCGTTGTCCTATGACGGCGGCACGGTGAGCATTGTCAAGTGGAGTCCCGTTTACAGCCCTTTGGCGGGGGCAGCCTTATAAGAAAGTACCAAAGGAGTACCCACAGAGAAATCATTCACTGGGGAACTGCCCACAGGAATTTACCCACAAGGTACACTGGTCTCCGTAGAAAGGGAGCTTCCCCACAGAGGAACCACCTACATAGGAACGACCTATTGAGGAACAATCTTTTTGTACTGGACTGATGATGACACTGGCTAGCGAAACGTTTCCTCAGTAAAGATTCCAAAATGTGTTCATTTTTCATTCTTAAGCTTCTCGGTTTTGGAAATCATTTGCATGAAAGCTACTCGGAACTGATAAAATGCACTAGCAAGATCAGTAGTGGAACAAATATTACAAATATGCATTAAAAAGAGAGAAACCAAAGAATCTGAAATAAACTGGAGCACATGAGACGCCGGAAGACTAACACATAAGCAAGAGTGCCGGAAATGACTCGGAGTAATACTTAGAGAAAAGGGGAAATGCAATGCAAGAGCACATACCAGCCAGAACCCAAACGGAAGTTGAACCGTATCCTGGAGGGTAATTCTCGGTAAAAGACCAGGAGATTACGATTCGGAAAAAAACGAGAGTTCTCACGAGCACTGATAAGGAAGAATTAATACTCTTTTGCTAGAAGTATATAAAGGGTCATATGCAGGAACTAACGAGCATTAAATCAACGAGTGAGTATGTAGTGATGATTAAGCTCATTGCACGTAAAACCACTTTTTGCCTCTCCCTCCAACCTTTCCTAGGACGACTCCCCGCTATCCCTCTACTTCTTTTGCCAGAATATATTAAGCATCAGCTACAGGATCTGTCAAACACTAACTCAACGAGTGAGGATGCAGTGATGATTCTGCAGGACGTTGATTCAAAGGCAATAAGACCAGATAAAATACTGCTGTGGATTTTGAAAGGAGGAACTGAAAGCATGTGCAAGTTACTGGAGACTGTGGAATTGCAAGATGCCTGAAAGAAGATGAGCAACTATTAAGGAGAATAAAAACGAACAAGGGCAAGGAAAGGCAACAAATAGACCTGGACAAACTTCAAAAATTAGTTAGACAAAAGCCTACTTGAATTCAATTCCAGAAAAGGCAAGGCTATGAAATCGGAGGAAGGAACAAGACGACTGGAAGCGAGTATAGACAAGGGGGACAAAAGAGGATGTAAACATCACTCAAGGAGAAAGACCTAGGGGTGAAGAAAGTGCCGAGCATATCGCTAAATGCACACATCAACAGAATAATCTTGGCAGCACCTAAAACCCTTAGTTGGGAGTGGAACCTTAGGATGTTTCGGTCCGTTACGAGCTATTATCAAGTCACAACTGAACCAGAAAAAGACAAAGGCCAGAAGGCATAACGGGTGAGAGTGTAATAGTGGTAATAGTAGTGATAGTGGCAATATCAGTCGTAGTAAAGCAATAGTGTAAGTAGCAATGAAGTAGCAGCAGTTATGTCAAAAATCGTGATAAAAATAATGGATGACAGTAGTTGTAGTGAAATAATTAAGTGGTAGTTGTGGTTGTACAAGAGAACAGAGTAGCACAGTAGTAGGGCTACTGGTTTAGGGCAAAACCAATTAGTAGAAGGGTACATAGCTTAAGTAGACGACTAAAACTCTCTGGCCTTCTTCCAGCCATCAAAGAAAGCCAGGAGGGTAGAAGCAGCTCTTAAACACAACTTTCCTAATTTGATCTTAGTTATGGCTTTGTTTAGGCAGATGGCGGCCTTTCCCTTTACCTCGTCAGATGCTCTCGTCTTCAAAGCACCCGTGATTTGGTTTAATCTATTTTCTTCACCTTGGTGGGTTTTGTCCTACTCCCGTAGGCCAGTAGCACTCTTATTGTAATCCTCTGTTCTCCTGTACTACCACGAATACTAATATTACTCTCTCTACCATTACTCCTGCCGCTAATTTTTACATTGTTACTGTTGCCGCTACTTATTCACTGATACTAGTACCACTTTTACCCTACTAACACTACCACCACCCCTGCTACAACCTTCCCCGTACTATTTTTTTGTCTTTTTCTCGTTGAAATGGGATTTGACAATGGTCCAGAGCGGACCGAGCGTCGTCATAAAGCTTGGTGCTGGTTGTTGGTGATATGTTCCAGCCACGGTATTGTGACGTTTTTATTCTTTACTATCTTAGAGGAATCTCGACGGCCATTCATGGCTCTATATACTACAAAGGCCCACACTGAAGCAAGCACCAGCGTGGAACCTACACCTGATAAGGGATGTTAAGAAACTGAAGGAAGTGGGGATGAGGTATGAGGAGAGGCAGAATGAGTCAAAAGGAAGGTAGATTTATTTCTCCGGCTTCAAGGAGGTCAGGAAGTGAAATGACTTGGACGAAGTAGTATTGGAGGCGCACTCAGATGCATATACAGGGGCATGTCCTACGAGGAGAGGTTAAGGAAAATCAACCTGACGACACTGGTGGATAGGGAGGACATGATAACATATAAAATACTGAGAGGAATTGACAGGGTGGATATGGACAGGACGTTTCAGAGATGGGACACAGCAACAAGAGGTTACAAATGGAAGTTGAAAACTCAGATAAGTCACATGAATGTTAGGGAGTAATTCTTATCATAAAGTTGTCAGGAAGTGGAACACTCTGTAGAGTGATGTAGTGGAGGCAGGATCCAGACACAGCCTCAAGAAGATGCACTATAAAGCTCTTGGAGCAGGGAGAGAGTGGACCTAGTAGCGACCAGCGAAGACGCTGACCATGAGCTGTGAATCTACCCCTACAACCATAAATAAACGAGTATAAACACACACGTACGAACTCTCTCGCGCGCGCGCACACACGCCACGCACACACACGCCACACACACACACGCCCCACACACACACACACACACACACACACACACACACGCCACACACACACACACACACACACACACGCCACACACACACACACACACACACATATACGCGCGCGTGAAACCGTCAAACAACAACTGTCGGAGTATTTTTATTCCCAGACAAAACTGAACAATAACAATAACAAAACTGTGACAAGATTGTCCAGACACAAACGAGCTGAAAAAAAAAAAAAAACTAGAAAAAAGTGAGTAGAAGGCGAAAAAAAATATTTAAGTGACACCCGCTGTGAGGATCTTTTACGGTCCCAAACGGATCCAACCGGAGGTTTGATTCTGAAAAAAAAGGATCAAGCAAACGTAGCCCAGCGAAACGATAACCAAATAGTCTCTATGCTAGCTTGCTTCCGACAAGAAAAACCAAGTGAAATAAAAGGCCAAAGGTTAGAAAACCATGTGAGGCAGGTGGGCTCTCGTCTCTATTAGGAACACCCCGTCACCTCCATTGTTCTGTGACGAACGAGGAATCAACTGTCCACCAGCTTCCAGCGATCGCCACACGAACTACGCCCTCAACCTAACGCAAATGCGAAATACACTTTCGTAATTTTTTGAACATGTTCCGTAGACTGATGTTGATATACGTTGATTTTCAGCTAATACAGTTTACAAAGTCCCTTCGAGTTTAGGATACTTAAAGCATTATTATTAAATATTCTGAAACGTAAATACTGTGTCTTAATCCACTGAGCAGTGCAAATGTTCAGATTGGTACCAGGAAACTATTCAGAGCTCGTGACTCCATTGCTGGTATAAATCGTGGAAAATATTGTTCATTGTGGGTCCTGGGAAGGCTTAGCTATTGCAAGGATGTGATTTCTTCACTCAGGATGGCCGCTACTGGAAAGTATTGACAATATCCTGACTGGAACCAGTCAACGAAAAATCTGCACTTACCACTACACTGCTAGTACTACTACTGCTGCTACTAGTGTTACTACTACCACTACTACTGCTTTTGCTACTAATAGTACTACTACTACCACTACTACTAATACTGCTGTAGGGAGGGAGAGAGAGAGAGACTAGAACAGAGAAAAATGAGCAAAGTTAGACGATAACAATGAGAAGGAGAGAAACAAAAAAATGAGAGTAATAGAAAAGCCAATAGAAACAGTGGATGGCAGAGAATGGTAGAGGACGGCAGAGGATGGCAGAGGACGGCCGAGGATGGCAGAGGACGGCCGAGGATGGCAGAGGATGGCAGAGGACGGCCGAGGACGGCCGAGGATGGCAGAGGATGGCAGAGGACGGCCGAGGATGGCAGAGGACGGCCGAGGATGGCAGAGGACGGCCGAGGATGGCAGAGGACGGCCGAGGATGGCAGAGGACGGCCGAGGATGGCAGAGGACTGCCGAGGATGGCAGAGGACGGCCGAGAATGGCGGAGGACAGGAGATGACGGCAGAGGATGGCAGAGGACGGCAGGGAATGGAAAGACTAAGACGGGGTGAAAGCAGCACTAGGAACTCAGAGGCGGAACGCCCTCTCTCCCAAGCCAGCGAACAGGAACATAAAGGCGGTGTGCGTATTAGCACACACGCACACCGTAGCTGGGTTGGTAACGCACTCAGCTCACAAACTGAGGTCTGGGGTTCGATTCCCGGTACGCGTGAAAAAACTGGGGTTGGTTTCCTTAAGGCACCTGCTGTCACTATTCGCTTTTTTAAGCGGGGCCGGGAGCTATGAATCGACCCCTGTAATCACAAATGGAGAGTACATGCATATACAAACGCACAAATGGAAACATGCCAGCAAGGTCATATATTTTACACACCTCTTCCCAACCCATCCTCATTTCAACCCATCCTCATTTCAACCCATCCTCATTCCAACCCATCCTCATTTCAACCCACCCTCATTCCAACCCATCCTCATTCCAACCCATCCTCATTTCAACCCACCCTCATTCCAACTCACCCTCATTCCAACCCATCCTCATTCCAACCCATCCTCATTCCAACCCATCCTCATTCCAACCCATCCTCATTCCAACCCACCCTCATTCCAACTCACCCTCATTCCAACCCACCCTCATTCCAACCCACCCTCATTCCAACCCACCCTCCATCAGCTTAACTAAAATTCACTCATTACCAGCACACCAAAACCCACTTACCACCAAATTCACCTAAGCCCTCTCTTTCCCCATCCAACCAAAGGAACACACACAATCAACTACACCGAAATAACCACACAACCACGTACCACCCACCTCCCCTAACACAAATCCCCATGAAAACCCACTCACAATTAATCCCCTTCAATCCCACTCTTTATTACCCAAAAAACAGCCACATAGGCATAAGCAAAAACCTCTACAACCTAAACAAGGTACACAACTAACCCCTAAAACTAACCCTCACCGCTAACCTCCACAACAAATCTAAAGGTACACAACCCAACTAATTCCTACCACACCTTTCCTCCCTTCTCTACCTTACTATCACACTCCCTCTAGCAAACTATCCTGCCATCCACCATTCGAGAACTATCCACTTAGCAAAGCTACAAGGTTGGTAAGCGTACAAGTACTTGACAATATGATCTATACAGTACATGTTAGTATTGTATACAATCAATAATAAGAAACCCAGAAGAATAGAAGGTACCCAGAAGAATAGAAGGTACCCAGAAGAATAGAAGGTACCCAGAAGAATAGAAGGCACCCAGATGATTAGAAGGCACCCAGAAGATTAGAAGGCACCCAGAAGATTAGAAGGTACCCAGAAGATTAGAAGGTACCCAGAAGATTAGAAGGTACCCAGAAGATTAGAAGGTACCCAGAAGATTAGAAGGTACCCAGAAGATTAGAAGGTACCCAGAAGATTAGAAGGTACCCAGAAGATTAGAAGGTACCCAGAAGAATAGAAGGTACCCAGAAGAATAGAAGGTACCCAGAAGAATAGAAGGTACCCAGAAGATTAGAAGGTACCCAGAAGAATCGAATTCACACAGAAGAATAGAAGGTACCCAGAAGAATAGAAGGTACCCAGAAGAATAGAAGGTACCCAGAAGATTAGAAGGTACACAGAAGAATAGAAGGCAAACAGAAGAATAGAAGGCACACAGAAGAATCGAATTCACACAGAAGAATAGAAGGTACTCAGAATAATAGAAGGTACCCAGAAGATCAGAAGGTACACAGAAGAATTGAAGGTGCACAAAAGAATAGAAGGCACACAGAAGAAAATAAGAGGGACACAGAAGAATATAAGGTACAGAGAATGACATGACGGTACTAGGATAGCAGCAATGACACGTCAACAGCAAGTTTAAGATACCTTAATCCAGAATTTGATCAGTCAAATTATGAGAGGAATATGAGAGACAGGTGAGCCAAAGCATGATAATAACTGTATATAATACGAGAAGATGATTGATGTGATGGATCACTGATAATGCACGCTAAGGAAAGATAGTTTTCAGTTGATGTGATAGTTGATGATCAGACTGTAGACGGAAATAGAAGACGCAACAAACAATGAGTGCAATTAGACTTTTCTGCTATTTTTCGCAAACACTAAAAGGAAGAGGTAGTGACTAAGTGGATCGACCTGATGAGAGTGAGAACATCTGAGGTTGAGCCCACAGTTTTCCTACGACTCTTTCTGGTTAATAAACATATCAACACTTATTTGTACCTCCAACTCTTAAAGACTGAATAAACTTAACGCAACCAGAAAATATCACTGTTTTCTCACTGTTAATTTACTCTACAAATTACAATTTCTAGAAGGGACTGTGAATGTAACAATTGGATTGTGACTTCGTGAGAATTTTACGAGTTCATCCATAAACAATTTTTAATTGATGATGGATGAGTTTTGCATTGATGGATGGTTGAGAGTTGAGATAATGAATGGTTCAAGGAAGCCAATGTGATGAACACTGATAGTACACTGTGAGGACAGATAATTGAGAGTTGATGTGATGGTTGAAGATCAGACTGTAGGCGGAAGATAAAGAAAATATGCAACAGGTAATGGAGAGGCGAAGAGGATGTACCAGTCTACTTCCCAAACTGTCTTTGCAGTGGTTAAGTCTCAGCTCTTGGCCCTGACATGTGATATATCACAATACATCTCTATATCCTCCTACGTATGGGATAATTTAACTTTAAAATTAATCTAAATCAGCGAGACAAAATTTCTCAATATTTTTGGTACAGAAAATACATTAAAATAAGATACCGGGAGGAAAAAGATGCGACTTAGAAAGGTGAAGGGTAAATAAGGCAAATAAATAGAGCCAGTGTTAAAGTTAATGGAAATAAAAGGTATAAAATACGGACACAATGGAAGAATAAACACAAACAGTATAATGTGATTTTTTGTTGACAACGTTTCGCCCACACAGTGGGCTTTATCAAGTCGCGAACAGATCTACCTGGGTGAAATGTGCTCGAGTATTAATAGGATGGAATCAGGTAGATGTGTTTATGACTTGTTAAAGCCCACTGTGTGGGCGAAACGTTGTCAGTAACGATCACATTACACTGCTTATGAATTTACTTACAGCTGAGTCGACCTGGCTAGAACCAGAACACAAGATTTTGACGCCACATTCAGAATGTGTAAATTAATCAGAATTGATGTAATCAGAAGTATTAGTCCTACACTTACGAAATTTAAACTATATATTTACCGTTTATAATGGAAAATTGTACATTGATGATGGAGACTTGACAGAGTTGAGGGAGAGTTGATGGGGAAATTAGGTACTTTCCTATGGGAAAAATGTATGTAGTTTTCTTCTAAAGGGATTAATATCGATCATCCTAACCATACCACGGGCGGGGTTAGAACCCGCGATCTCAGTCTCAAAACTCCAGACCGACGCGTTTTGAGACTCTCTGATCGCGGGTTCTAACCCCGCCCCTGGTATGGCTTGTTTACAATCGTGTCATTACGATTTCGTGAGTCAAATCGGCCATCCTCCAGAAGATGAAATCACTGTATAGAAAAACCAGACTCACGGTACAAGAGACATTATATATATATATATATATATATATATATATATATATACTACTTATATATATATATATATATATACTACTTATATATATATATATATATATATATATATATATATATATATATATATATATATATACTACTTATATATATATATATATATATATATATATATATACTACTTATATATATATATTATATATATATATATATATATATATATTATATATATATATATATATATATATATATATATATATATATATATATATATATATATATAATATATAATATTGCTCTAGGGAAAAAATTAGCATTTTGATTCACTAATAATATTCATAAAACTCTGCCATATCTTCTGGCGTCGAGCAAGGTGTAGTGCATTCTGGCGTGGATCTGATTATTTGATTACGCTGTTCACGAGTCGCTCCCAAATTCCATGATTAAATGACCATCTGTGGGCTAAGCTGTTTTCATACCTTGGTATTAATCTTCAATTTATGATACAGAACTTGTGCAGGTTTTGTGATTCTCTGGAGGAAAAAGATTTGGTGGAGAGGTGGTACAATGTTGGCCAAAAAAAGAATCATTGATACCATTAATAGCAAATTATAAATTATAGAAAGTTATACTTTTCTGTTTGATCAAACAGTGGAAGGAAAAACTATAACATCATAGGCTTGACGTGGTTATAGAGGACACCAGCTGTTGATCCTCTGGAATATTTGTGTATTTAAGGTAAACATTAACACTAATTACGCAGTAAAATATAGAAGCAACACTTTTTTGTGAATGAGAAGCATTTAAATACCAGGATGACTGAGGAAGCATGACAGTGAAATTCTGACGTGTACACACACACACACACACACACACACACACACACACACACACACACACACACACAAAGAGGAGCCAAGTCTCGACCCCTGCAGCCACAATTAGGTGAGTACAATAAGGCGAGTACAATAAGGTGAGACAGACACACTGGAACCATATGAAACCAACACCTGGTCAAGCACGTCAAGAATTAGAGAAAGTGCAAAGGTTTGCAATGAGACTAGTCCCGGAGCTGAGGGGTTTATCATACGAGGAGAGGTTAAGGGAACTCAACATAACGACAATGGAGGACAGGAGGGATAGGGTAGGGAGGACACACAACATAAAATACCGAGAGAAACTGACAAGGTGGATAGAGACAATGTGGCCCGGTGGTCTGGTGGCTAAAGCTCCCTCTTCACACACGGAGGGCCGGGTTCGATTCCCGGCGGGTGGAAATTCCGACACGTTTCCTTACACCTATTGTCCTGTTCACCTAGCAGCAAATAGGTACCTGGGTGTTAGTCGACTGGTGTGGGTCGCATCCTGGGGGACAAGATTAAGGACCCCAATGGAAATAAGTTAGACAGTCCTCGATGACGCACTGACTTTCTTGGGTTATCCTGGGTGGCTAACCCTCCGGGGTTAAAAATCCGAACGAAATCTTATCTTATCTTATCTCTTCAGAGATGTGACACAGCAACAAGGGGTCATAACTGGAAGTTGAAAACTCATCTGAGTCACAGAGATGTTAAGAAGTACTTCTTCAGTCACAGAGTTGTTTGGAAGGAACAGTCTGGAGAGTGTAGTGGAGGAAGAATCTATACAAAGCTTTAAGAAGAGGTACGATAAAGGGAGTATGTGGTTTTAGTAGCGACCAGCGAAGAGGCGATACCAGGAGCCGTGACTCGACCCCTGCAATCCCAATTCCTTGAGTACATACACATACAATACCACGCTCGTGACCAGCCAATGACTTTCATAATTAACATGTACATTTACATAAATGATGGTTCATGAGTCAATGTGATGAACAGATGACTGAATGATGAGATGGAGGACGCTGAGTGTTTTTCTAACTGGACTGTGAAGGCATCACTAAGGAGGGATGATGATGGTCTGTCTTGTGCTACCTTAAGATGAGGATGCTTAGTTTTATCTGTTCTGTTAAATGAAGTGAAGATACAAGAGACAATGTCCACACTGATTGGTAATAATCATGTTAATTCTACAATTTAAGATGAATAAATACAAAAACAAGGAGGAGAAGATTCAGTCAGGGGCTTGACCAAGAGTCAGTGAGAACACCATCAGTCTATCCCTCAGACCAGCTACGACTCTTCCTGGTTCAAACACCTATCAAAACTTATTTGACTCTCACAACAATCATATTAAGAAATAAGGAAAAACATTTCTTTCATTCTTTCAATGATGCGGCTGCATCCCACCGAGGCAGGGTGACCTAAAAACAAAAACGCAAGTTTATCTTCTTAATATTAATAATTTATACAGGAGAAGGGGTTACTAACTAGTTGCTCCCGGCATTTTAGTCGCCTCTTACGACACGCATGGCTTACGGAATAAGAATCTTTTTTCACTCTAAAAACTTAAAATAGTCAAACAGAGTTGACTTTTGTGTTTGACTATCACAAAGAGTAACAATTAAGGGTAATATTTGTGTCACAATGCTAGGGCATTTGGATCATATATTCCACTTGGTGGTATATTATCATTTATCTTCCTACAGAAAAAAATACGAGAAAACAGTGGGAAAAATATCAAAATAACGACAGTATTTTATATACTGAAACCAACAGTTACTTGGTTTCTAAAAAGTAAGACCTTTTGGATGTTCTTTAACAAGACCAGACGTGTGATAAGACACCAGATGTCCATAAGACCAAAGGAGGAATAAAGCAACAGTGATAAGAGGAACGAAGGATGTTGAAAATACCAGAGTGGAGAAGAGACACTTCCTGAGAGACAAAGACCAAACAAGAAATTGAAAGATCAAGTAAAGAGAGCGTTGCAACTTGATATTAAGACCACTCAAAAAATGGCACACTATAATAGGGACGCTTGATATAAAGACCAAGACGGTTTTAAAGAAAATGAAATAAACAACTTAGTTAAAATTAATTGTATTAGAAGAGAGAGAGAAGACGGGAAAAAGAAAATACAGAAGATGAGAGAGAGAGAGAGAGAGAGAGAGTAGAGAAAGGCATATGACAATGAAACATGAACACGAGAGAAAAAGTAATCAATAAATGATGTTATAAGAGAAAAACAAAAATGAAACGAAAATAAAGATAAGTCCTGGCAAACATAAGAAACAAACAATGGCAGAAGATGGAAGAGCTAAGACGGAGTGAAGATCAGTAGAGAGGCCATCTTCTCCCAGCTGACCCACGAGCCAGTGAACACCAGCATCAAGCTGTGTGTGCATATTACAACACTCACACACACAACCACACACACACACACACACACACACACACACAACCACACACACACACATACACAACCCCACACACAACCACACACACACACATACACAAAACCCCCCACACACACAACACACAACCCCCCCCCCACACACACAACAACACACAACCCACCCACACACACACAACCACACACAAACCCCCCCCCACACACACAAAACCACACACACAACCACACAAACACACACAACCCCCCCCACACACACAACCCCCACACACACAACACACAAACCCTCCCCCCACAAACACACACAACACACAAACCCTCCCCCCACACACACAACCACACACAAACCCCCCCACACACACAAAACCACACACACAACCAAACAAACAACCCCCACACACACACAACACACAAACCCTCCCCACACACACACAACCACACACAAACCCCCCCACACACACAAAACCACACACACAACCAAACAAACAACCCCCACACACACACAACCCACACACACACAACACACAAACCCCCCCACACACACAAAACCACACACACAACCAAACAAACAACCCCCACACACACACAACCCACACACACACAACACACAAACCCCCCCACACACACAACACACAAACCCTCCCCACACACACACACAACACACAAACCCTCCCCACACACACACACACACACAACACACAAACCCTCCCCACACACACACACAACACACAAACCCCCCCACACACACAACACACAAACCCTCCCCACACACACACACAACACACAAACCCTCCCCACACACACACACACAACACACAAACCCTCCCCACACACACACACACACACAACACAAACCCTCCCCACACACACACACACACACACACACAACACAAACCCTCCCCACACACACACACAACACACAAACCCTCCCCACACACACAACACAAACCCTCCCCACACACACACACACACACACACAACACAAACCCTCCCCACACACACACACAACACACAACACAAACCCTCCCCACACACACAACACAAACCCTCCCCACACACACACACACACAACACACCACCCCTCCCCACACACACAACATAACACAAACAGGGTTCCCCCCACACACACACAACACACACACACAACACACAAACCCTCCCCACACACACAACACAAACCCTCCCCACACACACACACACACACACACAACACAAACCCTCCCCACACACACACACAACACACAAACCCTCCCCACACACACAACACAAACCCTCCCCACACACACACACACACATCCCACACACACACACACACAACACACAACACAAACCCTCCCCACACACACAACACAAACCCTCCCCACACACACACACACACACACAAACCCTCCCCACAACACAAACCCTCCCCACACACACACACAACACACAACACACACACCCACAAACCCTCCCCACACACACACACACACACACACTACACACACCCTCCTCACACACACTCCACACACACCCTCCCCACACACACACACACACACACACACACACACAAACCCTCCCCACAAACCCACCCCACACACACACACAACACAAACCCTCCCCACACACACACACACACACACAACACACAAACCCTCCCCACACACACACACACACACAACACACAAACCCTCCCCACACACACACACACACACACAACACAAACCCTCCCCACACACACACACACACACACAACACACAAACCCTCCCCACACACACACACACACACACACACACACACACACACACAACACACAAACCCTCCCCACACACACACACACACACAACACAAACCCTCCCCACACACACACACACACACACACACACACACACACACAACACACAAACCCTCCCCACACACACACACACAACACAAACCCTCACCCCACACACACACACACACACACAACACACAAACCCTCCCCCCACACACACACACACACAACACACAAACCCTCCCCACACACACACACACACACACAACACAAACCCTCCCCACACACACACACACACACACACACACACACACACACACACAACACACAAACCCTCCCCACACACACACACACACACACAACACAAACCCTCCCCACACACACACACACACACAACACAAACCCTCCCCACACACACACACACAACACACAAACCCTCCCCACACACACACACACACACACACAACACAAACCCTCCCCACACACACACACACACACACACACACACACACACACACAACACACAAACCCTCCCCACACACACACACACACACAACACAAACCCTCCCCACACACACACACAACACACAAACCCTCCCCACACACACACACAACACACAAACCCTCCCCACACACACACAACACACAAACCCTCCCCACACACAACACATTGATGTTACAGAGCAAATGGTGCAACAATAATCACATTAAGTATTTTCTTAATTTAATTTTTTTAACAAGCGATATCAGTTGCAGCAAAATTGTTGTGGGAAACAGCCAATTCAACCCTAAAAATGCATTTATATATAAATACGTGAAAAGAAAACGAGAGACAACGAGCGTATGGAAATTAAAAAATTAATTCTTATAAGTTTAAATATATTTAATAACGCAAATTCAAAACAGTAAAGGAAAAAAATTGAACAAATTACGGAGAGTATAATTGAAAAGATATATATAAAAACTCGAGGCAAACTACAAACAAACATGAAAACAAACACTAACAGTTACCCCCCAAAAAAACAAAGTAGGAAAAACTCAAATCGCAAAATAAGCAAAAAAAAAAAAAAAAAAAAAAAATTTACGTTTTTCGTCAATCCGTTTAGTTTGTTCCGCCTGTGTTTGTTCAAAGTAATTTATGAACATTTGACTGTTGTGTTGTATTCTGTCTCTCCTCACTGTTGTGTTGTTGTATTCTGTCTCTCCTCGCTGTTGCTGTGTTGTATTCTGTCTCTCCTCGCTGTTGTGTTGTTGTATTCTGTCTCTCCTCGCTGTTGTGTTGTTGTATTCTCTCTCTCCTCGCTGTTGTGTTGTTGTATTCTCTCTCTCCTCACTGTTGTGTTGTATTCTCTTCCTCTCTACTGTTGTACTGTTGTAGTACGTTCCTCCGCACTGTTGTTGTACGTTCCTCCACACTGTTGTACTGTTGTAGTACGTTCCTCCACACTGTTGTACTGTTGTAGTACGTTCCTCCACACTGTTGTACTGTTGTAGTACGTTCCTCCACACTGTTGTACTGTTGTTGTACGTTCCTCCACACTGTTGTACTGTTGTTGTACGTTCCTCCACACTGTTATACTGTTATACGTTCCTCCACACTGTTGTACGTTCCTCCACACTGTTGTACTGTTGTTGTACGTTCCTCCACACTGTTGTACTGTTGTTGTACGTTCCTCCACACTGTTGTACTGTTGTTGTACCTTCCTCCACACTGTTGTACTGTTGTTGTACGTTCCTCCACACTGTTGTACTGTTGTTGTACGTTCCTCCACACTGTTGTACTGTTGTTGTACGTTCCTCCACACTGTTGTACTGTTGTTGTACGTTCCTCCACACTGTTGTACTGTTGTACGTTCCTCCACACTGTTGTACGTTCCTCCACACTGTTGTACTGTTGTACGTTCCTCCACACTGTTGTACTGTTGTACGTTCCTCCACACTGTTGTACTGTTGTACGTTCCTCCACACTGTTGTACGTTCCTCCACACTGTTGTACTGTTGTACGTTCCTCCACACTGTTGTACTGTTGTTGTACGTTCCTCCACACTGTTGTACTGTTGTACGTTCCTCCACACTGTTGTACGTTCCTCCACACTGTTGTACGTTCCTCCACACTGTTGTACTGTTGTTGTACGTTCCTCCACACTGTTGTACTGCTGTTGTACGTTCCTCCACACTGTTGTACTGTTGTTGTACGTTCCTCCACACTGTTGTACTGTTGTTGTACGTTCCTCCACACTGTTGTACTGTTGTTGTACGTTCCTCCACACTGTTGTACTGTTGTTGTACGTTCCTCCACACTGTTGTACTGTTGTTGTACGTTCCTCCACACTGTTGTACTGTTGTACGTTCCTCCACACTGTTGTACTGTTGTTGTACGTTCCTCCACACTGTTGTACTGTTGTTGTACGTTCCTCCACACTGTTGTACTGTTGTTGTACGTTCCTCCACACTGTTGTACGTTCCTCCACACTGTTGTACGTTCCTCCACATTGTTGTACTGTTGTTGTACGTTCCTTCACACTGTTGTACGTTCCTCCACACTGTTGTACGTTCCTCCACACTGTTGTACTGTTGTTGTACGTTCCTCCACACTGTTGTACGTTCCTCCACACTGTTGTACGTTCCTCCACACTGTTGTACGTTCCTCCACACTGTTGTACTGTTGTTGTACGTTCCTCCACACTGTTGTACTGTTGTTGTACGTTCCTCCACACTGTTGTACTGTTGTTGTACGTTCCTCCACACTGTTGTACTGTTGTAGTACGTTCCTCCACACTGTTGTACTGTTGTACGTTCCTCCACACTGTTGTACTGTTGTTGTACGTTCCTCCACACTGTTGTACTGTTGTTGTACGTTCCTCCACACTGTTGTACTGTTGTTGTACGTTCCTCCACACTGTTGTACGTTCCTCCACACTGTTGTACGTTCCTCCACATTGTTGTACTGTTGTTGTACGTTCCTTCACACTGTTGTACGTTCCTCCACACTGTTGTACGTTCCTCCACACTGTTGTACTGTTGTTGTACGTTCCTCCACACTGTTGTACGTTCCTCCACACTGTTGTACGTTCCTCCACACTGTTGTACGTTCCTCCACACTGTTGTACTGTTGTTGTACGTTCCTCCACACTGTTGTACGTTCCTCCACACTGTTGTACGTTCCTCCACACTGTTGTACGTTCCTCCACACTGTTGTACTGTTGTTGTACGTTCCTCCACACTGTTGTACGTTCCTCCACACTGTTGTACGTTCCTCCACACTGTTGTACGTTCCTCCACACTGTTGTACTGTTGTTGTACGTTCCTCCACACTGTTGTACGTTCCTCCACACTGTTGTACGTTCCTCCACACTGTTGTACGTTCCTCCACACTGTTGTACGTTCCTCCACACTGTTGTATCCTGTACATCCTAAACTCCTTGTGATCTTTACTTTACTGCATTTAAAATACTTCTGTCGCTAAATTAAATTCTTCGTAAATTATATTTAGTTACAGTTTCTCTCTGTTATCACTCAGTTTTTTTCCTCTTGCACTGCTCTCTCTCTCTCTCTCTCTCTCTCTCTCTCTCTCTCTCTCTCTCTCTCTCAGAACCCAGACCAATCGTAGGGAAGTTAGGAAGTATTTCTTTAGCCTTAGAGTTGTCAGGAAGTGGAACAATCTGGAGTTATGTAGTGGAGGCAGGATCCATACACAGCTTTAAGATGACGTATGATAAGGCTCTTTCTAGCTCGGAGAGTGACCTAGTAACGATCAGCGAAAAGGATGGACCAGGAGCTGTGAATCGACCCCTGCAGCCACATATAGGTGAGTACACACACACACCCACACATTTGGAATCTCTCTCTCTCTCTCTCTCTCTCTCTCTCTCTCTCTCTCTCTCTCTCTCTCTCTCTCTCTCACTTTCTCTCCCCTAACTTAATATATCCCACACACCTCCACCACAGTATTTCTCGTGGTGACTCTGGCCCATTTTAACCTCATTTCGCCCGTTTATGCTGACGCAATGCACTTTTCACTCAATTTATTTCTTGAAGTCCACTTTCTTTCTCTAGACGCTCAACTTTCTCACTCCCACCTCGCTCACATTTCTTTTTTCATTGATAAAGATAGTGATTCTCGTTCGTAATATATAACATTTACTATTATTATTATTATTAAGCAGGCGAGAGTGTACTAAAGTGTTTCTCTCGATATGAAGCTAAAAAACCAGACCAGGATATGCGGTTCAACCCCTGCAGACTCAGCTAGGTCGTGACACACGGAAACACGCACCCACAAATCTACTCAGCCAGGATCTCGAAAGAAAAAAAAAATGCGTAACTTGGAATTGAAGAATTTCAAAATACTATATTAATTACAATGGCGAGTAAGCAACGATGTTTCTACAGATTTTTTTTTTTTTAGATTTTTTTTCGATTAAAAATTTTTTCGATTTTTTCGAATTTTTTTAGATTTTTTCGATTTTTTTTTTTAGATTTTGCTACCGAAGTGGCTACTGTATTGTGTTCACCATATCCATCCTGGCAAGTGTATATAGTGTATATAGATACAATTTTAAAAGGCCTAGGAACTAGGCCCCAAAAGGTTTAGCAGCACATATGGATTTATATCTACAATTCACTTACTTGTTACAAATAAATTTAGGAAGTTTACTTAATATATCTGGTGTCTTAATGTCTAGACATTTCACTCGGGCATATAGGAGAGAGAAACGTATGACGACATTTCGGTCCGACTTGGACCATTAACAAGTCATGTAAATGGTCCAGTCAAGGTATTGTGCCTTTTTTTGCTCTTTATTTGTAATTTACCAGCCATTAATATAACTGGTTAAAAGAGATTTACAAAAACAGCCAAACGCAAACATTAAACTGCTTTACCTCTCTCCTCCCTCCCACCCTTTACCAATATTTCTATCCTTACCCATCCTTCTTCCTTACCCATCCTTCTTCCTTACCCGTCCTTCTTCCTTACCCGTCCTTCTTCCTTACCCGTCCTTCTTCCTTACCCGTCCTTCTTCCTTACCCGTCCTTCTTCCTTACCCATCCTTCTTCCTTACCCGTCCTTCTTCCTTACCCATCCTTCTTCCTTACCCGTCCTTCTTCCTTACCCATCCTTCTTCCTTACCCGTCCTTCTTCCTTACCCGTCCTTCTTCCTTACCCGTCCTTCTTCCTTACCCGTCCTTCTTCCTTACCCGTCCTTCTTCCTTACCCGTCCTTCTTCCTTACCCGTCCTTCTTCCTTACCCGTCCTTCTTCCTTACCCGTCCTTCTTCCTTACCCGTCCTTCTTCCTTACCCGTCCTTCTTCCTTACCCGTCCTTCTTCCTTACCCGTCCTTCTTCCTTACCCGTCCTTCTTCCTTACCCGTCCTTCTTCCTTACCCATCCTTCTTCCTTACCCGTCCTTCTTCCTTACCCGTCCTTCTTCCTTACCCGTCCTTCTTCCTTACCCATCCTTCTTCCTTACCCGTCCTTCTTCCTTACCCGTCCTTCTTCCTTACCCGTCCTTCTTCCTTACCCGTCCTTCTTCCTTACCCGTCCTTCTTCCTTACCCGTCCTTCTTCCTTACCCGTCCTTCTTCCTTACCCATCCTTCTTCCTTACCCGTCCTTCTTCCTTACCCGTCCTTCTTCCTTACCCATCCTTCTTCCTTACCCATCCTTCTTCCTTACCCGTCCTTCTTCCTTACCCGTCCTTCTTCCTTACCCGTCCTTCTTCCTTACCCGTCCTTCTTCCTTACCCGTCCTTCTTCCTTACCCATCCTTCTTCCTTACCCGTCCTTCTTCCTTACCCGTCCTTCTTCCTTACCCGTCCTTCTTCCTTACCCATCCTTCTTCCTTACCCGTCCTTCTTCCTTACCCATCCTTCTTCCTTACCCGTCCTTCTTCCTTACCCGTCCTTCTTCCTTACCCATCCTTCTTCCTTACCCGTCCTTCTGCCTTACCCGTCCTTCTTCCCCGTCCTTCTTCCTTACCCATCCTTCTTCCTTACCCGTCCTTCTTCCTTACCCGTCCTTCTTCCTTACCCGTCCTTCTTCCTTACCCGTCCTTCTTCCTTACCCGTCCTTCTTCCTTACCCGTCCTTCTTCCTTACCCATCCTTCTTCCTTACCCGTCCTTCTTCCTTACCCGTCCTTCTTCCTTACCCGTCCTTCTTCCTTACCCGTCCTTCTTCCTTACCCGTCCTTCTTCCTTACCCGTCCTTCTTCCTTACCCGTCCTTCTTCCTTACCCGTCCTTCTTCCTTACCCATCCTTCTTCCTTACCCGTCCTTCTTCCTTACCCGTCCTTCTTCCTTACCCGTCCTTCTTCCTTACCCGTCCTTCTTCCTTACCCATCCTTCTTCCTTACCCGTCCTTCTTCCTTACCCATCCTTCTTCCTTACCCGTCCTTCTTCCTTACCCGTCCTTCTTCCTTACCCGTCCTTCTTCCTTACCCGTCCTTCTTCCTTACCCGTCCTTCTTCCTTACCCGTCCTTCTTCCTTACCCGTCCTTCTTCCTTACCCGTCCTTCTTCCTTACCCGTCCTTCTTCCTTACCCATCCTTCTTCCTTACCCGTCCTTCTTCCTTACCCGTCCTTCTTCCTTACCCGTCCTTCTTCCTTACCCATCCTTCTTCCTTACCCGTCCTTCTTCCTTACCCGTCCTTCTTCCTTACCCGTCCTTCTTCCTTACCCGTCCTTCTTCCTTACCCGTCCTTCTTCCTTACCCGTCCTTCTTCCTTACCCATCCTTCTTCCTTACCCGTCCTTCTTCCTTACCCGTCCTTCTTCCTTACCCGTCCTTCTTCCTTACCCATCCTTCTTCCTTACCCGTCCTTCTTCCTTTCTTCCTTACCCGTCCTTCTTCCTTACCCGTCCTTCTTCCTTACCCGTCCTTCTTCCTTACCCGTCCTTCTTCCTTACCCGTCCTTCTTCCTTACCCGTCCTTCTTCCTTACCCGTCCTTCTTCCTTACCCATCCTTCTTCCTTACCCGTCCTTCTTCCTTACCCGTCCTTCTTCCTTACCCGTCCTTCTTCCTTACCCGTCCTTCTTCCTTACCCGTCCTTCTTCCTTACCCGTCCTTCTTCCTTACCCGTCCTTCTTCCTTACCCGTCCTTCTTCCTTACCCGTCCTTCTTCCTTACCCGTCCTTCTTCCTTACCCGTCCTTCTTCCTTACCCGTCCTTCTTCCTTACCCGTCCTTCTTCCTTACCCGTCCTTCTTCCTTACCCGTCCTTCTTCCTTACCCGTCCTTCTTCCTTACCCGTCCTTCTTCCTTACCCGTCCTTCTTCCTTACCCGTCCTTCTTCCTTACCCGTCCTTCTTCCTTACCCGTCCTTCTTCCTTACCCGTCCTTCTTCCTTACCCGTCCTTCTTCCTTACCCGTCCTTCTTCCTTACCCGTCCTTCTTCCTTACCCGTCCTTCTTCCTTACCCGTCCTTCTTCCTTACCCGTCCTTCTTCCTTACCCCTTCTTCCTTACCCCTCCTTCTTCCTTACCCGTCCTTCTTCCTTACCCGTCCTTCTTCCTTACCCGTCCTTCTTCCTTACCCGTCCTTCTTCCTTACCCGTCCTTCTTCCTTACCCGTCCTTCTTCCTTACCCATCCTTCTTCCTTACCCGTCCTTCTTCCTTACCCGTCCTTCTTCCTTACCCATCCTTCTTCCTTACCCGTCCTTCTTCCTTACCCGTCCTTCTTCCTTACCCATCCTTCTTCCTTACCCGTCCTTCTTCCTTACCCGTCCTTCTTCCTTACCCATCCTTCTTCCTTACCCGTCCTTCTTCCTTACCCGTCCTTCTTCCTTACTCATCCTTCTTCCTTACCCATCCTTCTTCCTTACCCGTCCTTCTTCCTTACCCGTCCTTCTTCCTTACCCATCCTTCTTCCTTACCCGTCCTTCTTCCTTACCCATCCTTCTTCCTTACCCATCCTTCTTCCTTACCCGTCCTTCTTCCTTACCCGTCCTTCTTCCTTACCCGTCCTTCTTCCTTACCCGTCCTTCTTCCTTACTCATCCTTCTTCCTTACCCATCCTTCTTCCTTACCCGTCCTTCTTCCTTACCCGTCCTTCTTCCTTACCCATCCTTCTTCCTTACCCATCCTTCTTCCTTACCCGTCCTTCTTCCTTACCCATCCTTCTTCCTTACCCATCCTTCTTCCTTACCCGTCCTTCTTCCTTACCCATCCTTCTTCCTTACCCGTCCTTCTTCCTTACCCGTCCTTCTTCCTTACCCATCCTTCTTCCTTACCCGTCCTTCTTCCTTACCCGTCCTTCTTCCTTACCCATCCTTCTTCCTTACCCATCCTTCTTCCTTACCCGTCCTTCTTCCTTACCCATCCTTCTTCCTTACCCATCCTTCTTCCTTACCCGTCCTTCTTCCTTACCCGTCCTTCTTCCTTACCCATCCTTCTTCCTTACCCGTCCTTCTTCCTTACCCGTCCTTCTTCCTTACCCGTCCTTCTTCCTTACCCGTCCTTCTTCCTTACCCGTCCTTCTTCCTTACCCATCCTTCTTCCTTACCCGTCCTTCTTCCTTACCCGTCCTTCTTCCTTACCCATCCTTCTTCCTTACCCGTCCTTCTTCCTTACCCGTCCTTCTTCCTTACCCATCCTTCTTCCTTACCCATCCTTCTTCCTTACCCGTCCTTCTTCCTTACCCGTCCTTCTTCCTTACCCGTCCTTCTTCCTTACCCGTCCTTCTTCCTTACCCGTCCTTCTTCCTTACCCATCCTTCTTCCTTACCCGTCCTTCTTCCTTACCCGTCCTTCTTCCTTACCCGTCCTTCTTCCTTACCCGTCCTTCTTCCTTACCCGTCCTTCTTCCTTACCCATCCTTCTTCCTTACCCGTCCTTCTTCCTTACCCGTCCTTCTTCCTTACCCATCCTTCTTCCTTACCCGTCCTTCTTCCTTACCCGTCCTTCTTCCTTACCCATCCTTCTTCCTTACCCGTCCTTCTTCCTTACCCGTCCTTCTTCCTTACCCGTCCTTCTTCCTTACCCGTCCTTCTTCCTTACCCGTCCTTCTTCCTTACCCGTCCTTCTTCCTTACCCGTCCTTCTTCCTTACCCATCCTTCTTCCTTACCCGTCCTTCTTCCTTACCCGTCCTTCTTCCTTACCCGTCCTTCTTCCTTACCCATCCTTCTTCCTTACCCGTCCTTCTTCCTTACCCGTCCTTCTTCCTTACCCATCCTTCTTCCTTACCCGTCCTTCTTCCTTACCCGTCCTTCTTTCTTACCCATCCTTCTTCCTTACCCATCCTTCTTCCTTACCCGTCCTTCTTTCTTACCCATCCTTCTTCCTTACCCGTCCTTCTTCCTTACCCGTCCTTCTTCCTTACCCGTCCTTCTTCCTTACCCGTCCTTCTTCCTTACCCGTCCTTCTTCCTTACCCGTCCTTCTTCCTTACCCGTCCTTCTTCCTTACCCATCCTTCTTCCTTACCCATCCTTCTTCCTTACCCGTCCTTCTTCCTTACCCGTCCTTCTTCCTTACCCGTCCTTCTTCCTTACCCATCCTTCTTCCTTACCCGTCCTTCTTCCTTACCCGTCCTTCTTCCTTACCCGTCCTTCTTCCTTACCCGTCCTTCTTCCTTACCCGTCCTTCTTCCTTACCCATCCTTCTTCCTTACCCATCCTTCTTCCTTACCCATCCTTCTTCCTTACCCGTCCTTCTTCCTTACCCGTCCTTCTTCCTTACCCGTCCTTCTTCCTTACCCGTCCTTCTTCCTTACCCATCCTTCTTCCTTACCCGTCCTTCTTCCTTACCCGTCCTTCTTCCTTACCCATCCTTCTTCCTTACCCATCCTTCTTCCTTACCCGTCCTTCTTCCTTACCCGTCCTTCTTCCTTACCCGTCCTTCTTCCTTACCCATCCTTCTTCCTTACCTGTCCTTCTTCCTTACCCGTCCTTCTTCCTTACCCGTCCTTCTTTCTTACCCGTCCTTCTTTCTTACCCGTCCTTCTTCCTTACCCATCCTTCTTCCTTACCCATCCTTCTTCCTTACCCGTCCTTCTTCCTTACCCGTCCTTCTTCCTTACCCGTCCTTCTTCCTTACCCGTCCTTCTTCCTTACCCGTCCTTCTTCCTTACCCATCCTTCTTCCTTACCCATCCTTCTTCCTTACCCGTCCTTCTTCCTTACCCATCCTTCTTCCTTACCCATCCTTCTTCCTTACCCGTCCTTCTTCCTTACCCGTCCTTCTTCCTTACCCATCCTTCCTTACCCGTCCTTCTTCCTTACCCGTCCTTCTTCCTTACCCGTCCTTCTTCCTTACCCGTCCTTCTTCCTTACCCGTCCTTCTTCCTTACCCGTCCTTCTTCCTTACCCATCCTTCTTCCTTACCCATCCTTCTTCCTTACCCGTCCTTCTTCCTTACCCGTCCTTCTTCCTTACCCGTCCTTCTTCCTTACCCGTCCTTCTTCCTTACCCGTCCTTCTTCCTTACCCGTCCTTCTTCCTTACCCGTCCTTCTTCCTTACCCGTCCTTCTTCCTTACCCGTCCTTCTTCCTTACCCGTCCTTCTTCCTTACCCGTCCTTCTTCCTTACCCGTCCTTCTTCCTTACCCGTCCTTCTTCCTTACCCGTCCTTCTTCCTTACCCATCCTTCTTCCTTACCCATCCTTCTTCCTTACCCATCCTTCTTCCTTACCAATCCTTCTTCCTTACCCGTCCTTCTTCCTTACCCGTCCTTCTTCCTTACCCATCCTTCTTCCTTACCCATCCTTCTTCCTTACCCATCCTTCTTCCTTACCCGTCCTTCTTCCTTACCCATCCTTCTTCCTTACCCATCCTTCTTCCTTACCCATCCTTCTTCCTTACCCGTCCTTCTTCCTTAACCATCCTTCTTCCTTACCCATCCTTCTTCCTTACCCGTCCTTCTTCCTTACCCATCCTTCTTCCTTACCCATCCTTCTTCCTTACCCGTCCTTCTTCCTTACCCATCCTTCTTCCTTACCCATCCTTCTTCCTTACCCGTCCTTCTTCCTTACCCATCCTTCTTCCTTACCCATTTTTCTTCCTTACCCGTCCTTCTTCCTTACCCATCCTTCTTCCTTACCCATCCTTCTTCCTTACCCATCCTTCTTCCTTACCCGTCCTTCTTCCTTACCCATCCTTCTTCCTTACCCATCCTTCTTCCTTACCCATCCTTCTTCCTTACCCATCCTTCTTCCTTACCCGTCCTTCTTCCTTACCCATCCTTCTTCCTTACCCATCCTTCTTCCTTACCCATCCTTCTTCCTTACCCGTCCTTCTTCCTTACCCATCCTTCTTCCTTACCCATCCTTCTTCCTTACCCATTCTTCTTCCTTACCCGTTCTTCCTTACCCGTCCTTCTTCCTTACCCGTCCTTCTTTCTTACCCATCCTTCTTTCTTACCCGTCCTTCTTCCTTACCCATCCTTCTTTCTTACCCATCCTTCTTCCTTACCCATCCTTCTTCCTTACCCATTCTTCTTCCTTACCCGTTCTTCTTCCTTACCCATCCTTCTTTCTTACCCATCCTTCTTCCTTACCCATTCTTCTTCCTTACCCGTTCTTCCTTACCCATCCTTCTTCCTTACCCATCCTTCTTCCTTACCCATCCTTCTTCCTTACCCATCCTTCTTCCTTACCCATCCTTCTTCCTTACCCATCCTTCTTCCTTACCCATCCTTCTTCCTTACCCATCCTTCTTCATTACCCGTTCTTCTTCCTTACCCGTCCTTCTTCCTTACCCATCCTTCTTCCTTACCCATCCTTCTTCCTTACCCGTTCTTCTTCCTTACCCGTCCTTCTTCCTTACCCATCCTTCTTCCTTACCCATACTTCTTCCTTACCGGTCCTTCTTCCTTACCCATCCTTCTTCCTTACCCATCCTTCTTCCTTACCCATACTTCTTCCTTACCCGTCCTTCTTCCTTACCCGTCCTTCTTCCTTACCCATCCTTCTTCCTTACCCATCCTTCTTCCTTACCCATCCTTCTTCCTTACCCATCGTTCTTCCTTACCCATCCTTCTTCCTTACCCATCCTTCTTCCTTACCCATCTTACCAAAGTTCTGGTCATAAGAATAATAATAATTTGCGCTTTAATAAAAACTCCAAGCGTCTTCCAGGTAGGATTCGCCACTGTTGAGAGTTTGAATTATTTTTATTATAAGAAAAGAGCTGTGGGTTTGAAGCCGATCAGAAGAGGCTTTCTAAGGTTATCGTATGGATATCTAAATAAGAAATGGTCCATATAAACTTGACCAGATGGTACCTACACATGTCAATAGTTACATTAGATTTTTCTTAGCAACAGTGAGCAAGCCTTGAAGATTTCAAGCCTATCGGATGAGGCGTTCTAAAGGAAAAACAAATTTCAGGGATACTTACACTTTTACACGGTCATTGAGTGTGATAACCTAAGAACGCCTCTTCCGATCAGTTTCAAACCTTTATCGTTGTTTTTTTTTTACTTAGAGCAATGTTCACGTTACTGTGTTAAGTGCCAATAGGGCAACGGTTTCCTTGCGATAATTTGATGATTTTTCTGATAGGTTTCAAACTTTAAACACAGGAGGGTCAGTTTGTTACTGAGGTGTGTAGGTTCACACAAACACACACACACACACACACACACACACACACACACACACACACACAAACACACACAAACACACACACACACACACACACACACACACACACACACACACACACACACACACACTGGAATCCTACAACAATATAAAGTATTTCGCTTTGCATTATCTACCCCCATTGGTAGGTCAGGATTTTCGTTTCTTTGATATTTATTACATATTTTGTGGACTTACCAGCAACCTTCGGTGTCATTAGTGATAGTTTACTCACTGAAAAAGTATATTTAGTTGATTCATTACTGCAAAGGTCGTATTTTCATTTGATTACTCAATATGAAGGTTGTAAATTCGTTTGGGTACTTGCTGTAAAGGTCGTATTTTCATTTGATAATTACTAGCAAGGTGGTATCTTTCTTCGATTACTTAGTGTTAAGGTCGTAAATCCATCTGATGACTCGCGGGAAGAGTCGTGCCTTACCTTGTTAATCACTGGAAAGGTCGTGCATTACCTCCTTACTCGATGGAAAGGTTGTCGTACCTCCTTACTCATTTAAAGGTCGTTTACTCACTCATTTATTCATAACCGACGATCGATTGGTCTATGTTAGATAAGAGAGAGAGAGAGAGAGAGAGAGATTACATGATTTACAAATATTAACACAACAAACAACGGCATGGTTAGGACATAAACCAACTTTTGTTACCACTACGACCAAAACTACCACCAGTACACAGCCTTGGATCGTCCTCAAGTAGTTCCTGAATCGACAGGTGTTCCACGGGCAACTGGAACCCCTTTCATAGTATCTACTTCATTCTAACATCTGCTAAGAGCTTCTTGTCCAGCTGGTTCTTGAATAACTAGCTATTTGTCCACTTAGAAATTTTGTCTAAATTCTTCCACTGTTTTGTGTTTTTCCTCTTTATTTCAGATGGTTCCTCGTGTTTGGATGTTTTATGTACCTCGTATCTCATAGTTCCTCGTGTTTTAATTTGTCAAATCACTCTTAAAACTCCCAACATTTCACTGACGTCTCACAATCACTGTTTCCTAACGGGGAACCGAATAAGCAAATGGTGTGTCAATGCCGACAAAATGTGGAAACAGATACTAGACTACAGAAACGTAGTCAATAAAAAAAATCACATAACTGCATTTGTGTTTATTTTTCTGGCCCACAGATGTCTTTTTTCAACAACAAATTTGAATCTTAGTGAAAATACGAAGATAGATGACTGTTCCCGCGCCTTATTAACTCTATCTTCATCATTGTAATCTGAACACCAACACTAGACAGAACACTGAAAATAAGATCTCATAACTTACAGAAATATCAATCTGAACACCAACACTAGACAGAACACTGAAAATAAGATCTCATAACTTACAGAAATATCAATCTGAACACCAACACTAGACAGAACACTGAAAATAAGATCTCATAACTTACAGAAATATCAATCTGAACACCAACACTAGACAGAACACTGAAAATAAGATCTCATAACTTACAGAAATATCAATCTGAACACCAACACTAGACAGAACACTGAAAATAAGATCTCATAACTTACAGAAATATCAATCTGAACACCAACACTAGACAGAACACTGAAAATAAGATCTCATAACTTACAGAAATATCAATCTGAACACCAACACTAGACAGAACACTGAAAATAAGATCTCATAACTTACAGAAATATCAATCTGAACACCAACACTAGACAGAACACTGAAAATAAGATCTCATAACTTACAGAAATATCAATCTGAACACCAACACTAGACAGAACACTGAAAATAAGATCTCATAACTTACAGAAATATCAATCTGAACACCAACACTAGACAGAACACTGAAAATAAGATCTCATAACTTACAGAAATATCAATCTGAACACCAACACTAGACAGAACACTGAAAATAAGATCTCATAACTTACAGAAATATCAATCTGAACACCAACACTAGACAGAACACTGAAAATAAGATCTCATAACTTACAGAAATATCAATCTGAACACCAACACTAGACAGAACACTGAAAATAAGATCTCATAACTTACAGAAATATCAATCTGAACACCAACACTAGACAGAACACTGAAAATAAGATCTCATAACTTACAGAAATATCAATCTGAACACCAACACTAGACAGAACACTGAAAATAAGATCTCATAACTTACAGAAATATCAATCTGAACACCAACACTAGACAGAACACTGAAAATAAGATCTCATAACTTACAGAAATATCAATATGTCTAGTGTTTTGGACTCAAGATTTCTAAATTTTAAATCTAGCATTCTGTTGGATTTACTGTGCAAAAACACTTTTTTTTTTTTTAACAAACTTAAGGTCAATCTTTGCCACTACTTTGAGTTCTTTTTGTTCTTTGCTTCCTTGTAATGACTAGTTAAATGTTACCCTCCAGTGGGTACTCTGTTTATCGACATTGTTTTTACAGTTCTAGCAAGTAGCTCGTCCGACCCCACTAGAATTATTCATGTTCATTTTCTGTACTTGACACGTTTTCCGCACTTTTCATCTCTTGTGTACCTTTCACCTTTTTTGTACCTTTTAACCCGTGTACTTTTCACCTTTTTCGTACATGACATTATTGCTGTATCTCTCAACTTCCCTGAACCTTTCACGGCAAGTGTCGTACATACAGTGCCTGATACAGGTACTAAAAATGCAATTTTATGAACTGGAAGTGTGCGTGTCGTGTTGAGCTGTGTGTCGTGTTGACTTGTGTGTCGTGTTGAGCTGTGTGTCGTGTTGAGCTGTGTGTCGTGTTGAGCTGTGTGTCGTGTTGACTTGTGTGTCGTGTTGAGCTGTGTGTCGTGTTGAGCTGTGTGTCGTGTTGAGCTGTGTGTCGTGTTGACTTGTGTGTCGTGTTGAGCTGTGTGTCGTGTTGAGCTGTGTGTCGTGTTGAGCTGTGTGTCGTGTTGACCTGTGTCTCGTGTTGACCTGTGTCTCGTGTTGACCTGTGTCTCGTGTTGACCCGTGTCTCGTGTTGACCTGGGAAACAGAGGTGAAGGCTGCGCTGAGTACCAGAAACATTCCTGTGTTACCTCTGTGTCGTTCCTGTGTTACCTCCGTGTCGTTCCTGTGTTACCTCTGTGTCGTTCCTGTGTTACCTCCGTGTCGTTCCTGTGTTACCTCCGTGTCGTTCCTGTGTTACCTCTGTGTCGTTCCTGTGTTACCTCCGTGTCGTTCCTGTGTTACCTCTGTGTCGTTCCTGTGTTACCTCTGTCGTTCCATCATCGACTCTTGCTTTCTTATCGTCGTTTTCATCCATTTTTTCTGACA
>NC_091374.1:15754155-15796655 GCF_038502225.1 Cherax quadricarinatus
TACTCTACTATCAGTGCCTGTTTCCAGGACATGAAGCACAGTGAAGTCCCTCTTACCTTGAGCGTGTGACGACACAGGTGCGGGATTTTAGATTTGAACTGATGACTACTGGACTGAGCATATCGACTTAAGGCTGAGGGACTGATTACCTTAAACTCCTCCTCGTCTTCCACCATTCATCTCTATACCGGAGTGAGGAAGCCACTTGTTGACCAGACATTTCCACAAATGTCTCCGTCATTGATTTTAGACTAATCCCTCCCTGTATGGAATCTTCGCTGAGAACCAGCAGTGAGATCCATACTGCAGTGCCATTGCTCCCGGTGATATCATAATCACTGAAACCTCTTATAGAACCAACGTCACTGTCGTAATCCTCGAGAAATGAATAATTTGAAGACTAATGAATAGCTAACACGCAATGTAGAAGGCCACGAAGCCTCGTACCTTCTGGTGAAGAACTGTAGTCTACCCAGACTAATCTAAAATTAAAATTCTTATTTTCTATGCAGTGTGACATGTAAATTGTCCAAAATGTCGACATAAATTTCTCTGTCCTATGTCCGGGTTATTTGTGTACAGGTAATGTAGTCCGAATAATACAATCCTATTAGGCACTAAAATGCAGTGCTTTTCTAATTTAAGTGAGCAATCTAATTTACCAGTGCAGTAATGTTCTTACAACAATATTTACAACACTAAATATTATTCTGGATGATGGTCAGAGGGGCCCAAGACTGTTCAACAGCCTTCTACCAGGCATATGGGGAATTACAAATAGACTCCTGGCTGAGTTCAAGAGGGAGCTGGACAGATACCTCAAGTCAGTGCCGGATCAGCCGTGCTGTGGTTCGTACTTTGGACTACGTGTGGCCAGGAGTAACAGCCATGTTAATCAAGTCTTGATCCACCGGGAGTCCTGGTCGTGGACCGGACCGCGGGGGGCGTTGATCCCCAGAATACCCTCCAGGTAGAAGGCTCGGGTTACTACGAAGTCAATGAAGTCAGCTTACAGTGTAAATCACAGTTGTAACGGGATAGCCCTTTAATTAATACGGCTACAACAGTCCCTGAAAAAATATTGGGAGAGAAAGAACTGTCCTCCTGGTGGTGGCAGCTCCTCATACAGGGGATTTCCTATTGGCTGCTCCTTAATTCCTCCCTGGTAATTTACAACATTTAGATAATTCCTATCACTGAAGCCCATTGCATTTCCTCTCCGTACAGAACACCGCTTTATCTGCAGCAGTGCATATGCAGACCAACTCGGACGCCATGGTCTTGTTTGCCATTGATCAGAAAGGCTGCAAGGCATGAAGACATTATCATAGTAAAAACACGGAGTCACAGCCTGATACCCAGCAATATGGCAACAGCCACAACTTTGCAGACACGATGATAGTCAACAACGTCTAGATGAAGTTACCATGCACCTGAGCAGAGAAAAGGCTGATAGTATGAAACTACACATGTCATACTATGATGTTTGACACCTAAAATACAGAAATGAAGAAAAAAAATCCAACTGCCAGCTTCTTAGAGTCCCAGAAGTCAAAAAAAAAAAAGACAGAAAAACTTTCTCATCAAAGCATCCTCGTCCTCACAAGTTAGGAGACCATCAGCTGGTAGGGAGACAGCACATCTAACTTGATAAAAGTGACTGGGGAAAGTGCCCCAGTGTTGATATACAAAGCGGTATTGCATCTGTATGACTTATTCATAATGGAATTGCTGACAAAACATCTCTGTTCTTGTAATGTAACTCCCAAATCAGCTGTTCCATGTAAATAATGTGACAAAAATGGGTGATGAGGAAAACTCAGTTATTCCAACGCCCTTTAATATATATATATATATATATATATATATATATATATATATATATATATATATATATATATATATATATATATATATATATATATATTATACAAATTATTGTGACAACGAACGAGTGGTATTGAATCAATAACAACACTGCGACTAGCCGAGGATTCGAACCCATGTCGTTTTGGCCCTGCCTCGTTGTTAGCGAAGGGACTGCACCAATAAGTGTATCTCACGAGGACACTGACCATTGTGGGACCCCACTTAAGACCCTTTACCCCTAGTTTAAGCATCCTCGTCTTTTTTTTTACATCTATGTATTAAGGAAAGAAGACTTTTGTGCCCTTTAACACGACTTATTCTTTCTGTTTTGCTATTTTATGAGGATAAGTAAAACAGGAAGTCCAGAGAAGGCTTTTTTTTAATTTACATGGAGGGACAGAGAGAGAGAGAGAGAGAGAGAGAGAGAGAGAGAGAGAGAGAGAGAGAGAGAGAGAGAGAGAGAGAGAGAGAGAGAGAGAGAGAGAGAGAGAGAGACAGACAGACAGACAGACAGACAGACTATCATTCTGTAAACGAAGAGAGATGGATTAACTCTGATACATCATCAGAGAGTAGAAAAGAGTGGGAAGGGAAGAGAAAAAAAAACATGGAGGGAGAGGAAAAGCGTGAGGAGAAAGAGATGGGAGGGATGAAGAGGGTGCGAAGAAAGAGATGAAAGGAAGCGGGAAAAGGAGGGGAGGCAACGTGAATGAACTGAGTGGAAGAATAGAGGCAGAGAATAAAGTGGCAGGAGAGAGAGGGGGGGAAAAAAGAAGACAAGAGATAATGAAGTGAGAGTGATTTAGGGGAGGAGAATACGGGAACAAGCAATAATGGAAAATAGTGTAGAATATAGAGAAAATATGCGATGGATACAATGTTCTCTCTGATAAGAGGGAGGGAGGCACGTGTGTGTGTGTGTGTGTGTGTGTGTGTGTGTGTGTGTGTGTGTGTGTGTGTGTGTGTGTGTGTGTGTGTGTGTGTGTGTGTGTGTGTTTGTCACATCAGAAGGACAAGAGACATGAAAAAATGTAAATCGGGTAAGAATCCTTTTCTTATTGTGGCATCTCTCCAGAGGTTGAACCAGTGAACACACACACACTGGGTGAACCAGTGAACACACACACTGGGTGAACCAGTGAACACACACACTGGGTGAACCAGTGAACACACACACTGGGTGAACCAGTGAACACACACACACTGGGTGAACCAGTGAACACACACACACTGGGTGAACCAGTGAACACACACACACTGGGTGAACCAGTGAACACACACACTGGGTGAACCAGTGAACACACGCACACACTGGGTGAACCAGTGAACACACACACACTGGGTGAACCAGTGAACACACACACACTGGGTGAACCAGTGAACACACACACTGGGTGAACCAGTGAACACACACACACTGGGTGAACCAGTGAACACACACACACTGGGTGAACCAGTGAACACACACACACTGGGTGAACCAGTGAACACACACACTGGGTGAACCAGTGAACACACACACACTGGGTGAACCAGTGAACACACACACACTGGGTGAACCAGTGAACACACACACACTGGGTGAACCAGTGAACACACACACTGGGTGAACCAGTGAACACACACACACACTGGGTGAACCAGTGAACACACACACAACCAGTGAACACACACACTGGGTGAACCAGTGAACACACACACACTGGGTGAACCAGTGAACACACACACACTGGGTGAACCAGTGAACACACACACACTGGGTGAACCAGTGAACACACACACACACTGGGTGAACCAGTGAACACACACACACTGGGTGAACCAGTGAACACACACACACTGGGTGAACCAGTGAACACACACACTGGGTGAACCAGTGAACACACACACACTGGGTGAACCAGTGAACACACACACACTGGGTGAACCAGTGAACACACACACACTGGGTGAACCAGTGAACACACACACTGGGTGAACCAGTGAACACACGCACACACTGGGTGAACCAGTGAACACACACACACTGGGTGAACCAGTGAACACACACACACTGGGTGAACCAGTGAACACACACACACTGGGTGAACCAGTGAACACACACACTGGGTGAACCAGTGAAGTGACACGCACACACTGGGTGAACCAGTGAACACACACACACTGGGTGAACCAGTGAACACACACACACTGGGTGAACCAGTGAACACACACACACTGGGTGAACCAGTGAACACACACACTGGGTGAACCAGTGTAGTGACACACACACTGGGTGAACCAGTGAACACACACACACTGGGTGAACCAGTGAACACACACACTGGGTGAACCAGTGAACACACGCACACACTGGGTGAACCAGTGAACACACACACACTGGGTGAACCAGTGAACACACACACTGGGTGAACCAGTGAACACACACACACTGGGTGAACCAGTGAACACACACACTGGGTGAACCAGTGAACACACACACTGGGTGAACCAGTGAACACACGCACACACTGGGTGAACCAGTGAACACACACACACATTGGGTGAACCAGTGAACACACACACTGGGTGAACCAGTGAACACACACACACATTGGGTGAACCAGTGAACACACACACACATTGGGTGAACCAGTGAACACACACACTGGGTGAACCAGTGAACACACACACTGGGTGAACCAGTGAACACACACACACTGGGTGAACCAGTGAACACACACACTGGGTGAACCAGTGAACACACACACTGGGTGAACCAGTGAACACACACACTGGGTGAACCAGTGAACACACACACTGGGTGAACCAGTGAACACACACACTGGGTGAACCAGTGAACACACACACTGGGTGAACCAGTGAACACACACACTGGGTGAACCAGTGAACACACACACTGGGTGAACCAGTGAACACACACACTGGGTGAACCAGTGAACACACGCACACACTGGGTGAACCAGTGAACACACGCACACACTGGGTGAACCAGTGAACACACACACACATTGGGTGAACCAGTGAACACACACACACTGGGTGAACCAGTGAACACACACACACACTGGGTGAACCAGTGAACACACACACTGGGTGAACCAGTGAACACACGCACACACTGGGTGAACCAGTGAACACACACACACATTGGGTGAACCAGTGAACACACACACACTGGGTGAACCAGTGAACACACACACACACTGGGTGAACCAGTGAACACACACACACTGGGTGAACCAGTGAACACACGCACACACTGGGTGAACCAGTAAACACACACACACTGGGTGAACCAGTGAACACACACACACTGGGTGAACCAGTGAACACACACACACTGGGTAAACCAGTGAACACACACACTGGGTAAACCAGTGAACACACACACACTGGGTGAACCAGTGAACACACACACACACTGGGTGAACCAGTGAACACACACACACTGGGTGAACCAGTGAACACACACACACTGGGTGAACCAGTGAACACACACACACTGGGTGAACCAGTGAACACACACACACACTGGGTGAACCAGTGAACACACACACACACACTGGGTGAACCAGTGAACACACACACACTGGGTGAACCAGTGAACACACACACACTGGGTGAACCAGTGAACACACACACTGGGTGAACCAGTGAACACACACACACTGGGTGAACCAGTGAACACACACACACTGGGTGAACCAGTGAACACACACACACTGGGTGAACCAGTGAACACACACACACTGGGTGAACCAGTGAACACACACACACTGGGTGAACCAGTGAACACACACACACTGGGTGAACCAGTGAACACACACACACTGGGTGAACCAGTGAACACACACACACTGGGTGAACCAGTGAACACACACACACTGGGTGAACCAGTGAACACACACACACTGGGTGAACCAGTGAACACACACACACTGGGTGAACCAGTGAACACACACACACTGGGTGAACCAGTGAACACACACACACTGGGTGAACCAGTGAACACACACACACTGGGTGAACCAGTGAACACACACACACTGGGTGAACCAGTGAACACACACACACTGGGTGAACCAGTGAACACACACACACTGGGTGAACCAGTGAACACACACACACACACTGGGTGAACCAGTGAACACACACATACGCACTGGGTGAACCAGTGAACACACACACACTGGGTGAACCAGTGAACACACACACACTGGGTGAACCAGTGAACACACACACACTGGGTGAACCAGTGAACACACACACACTGGGTGAACCAGTGAACACACACACACTGGGTGAACCAGTGAACACACACACACTGGGTGAACCAGTGAACACACACACACTGGGTGAACCAGTGAACACACACACACTGGGTGAACCAGTGAACACACACACACTGGGTGAACCAGTGAACACACACACACACACTGGGTGAACCAGTGAACACACACACACACACTGGGTGAACCAGTGAACACACACATACACACTGGGTGAACCAGTGAACACACACGCACTGGGTGAACCAGTGAACACACACACACTGGGTGAACCAGTGAACACACACACACTGGGTGAACCAGTGTATTGAACACACACTGGGTGAACCAGTGTATTGAACACACACTGGGTGAACCAGTGTAGTGAACACACACTGGGTGAACCAGTGTAGTGAACACACACTGGGTGAACCAGTGTAGTGAACACACACTGGGTGAACCAGTGTAGTGAACACACACTGGGTGAACCAGTGTAGTGAACACACACTGGGTGAACCAGTGTAGTGAACACACACTAGGTGAACCAGTGTAGTGAACACACACTGGGTGAACCAGTGTAGTGAACACACACTGGATGAACCAGTGTAGTGAACACACACTGGGTGAACCAGTGTAGTGAACACACACTGGGTGAACCAGTGTAGTGAACACACACTGGGTGAACCAGTGTAGTGAACACACACTGGGTGAACCAGTGTAGTGAACACACACTGGGTGAACCAGTGTAGTGAACACACACTGGGTGAACCAGTGTAGTGACACACTGGGTGAACCAGTGTAGTGAACACACACTGGGTGAACCAGTGTAGTGAACACACACACACTGGGTGAACCAGTGTAGTGAACACACACACACTGGGTGAACCAGTGTAGTGAACACACACACACTGGGTGAACCAGTGTAGTGAACACACACACTGGGTGAACCAGTGTAGTGAACACACACACACTGGGTGAACCAGTGTAGTGAACACACACACACTGGGTGAACCAGTGTAGTGAACACACACACTGGCTGAACCAGTGTAGTGAACACACACACTGGGTGAACCAGTGAACACACACACACTGGGTGAACTAGTGAACACACACACACTGGGTGAACCAGTGAACACACACACACTGGGTGAACCAGTGAACACACACACTGGGTGAACCAGTGAACACACACACACACTGGGTGAACCAGTGAACACACACACACTGGGTGAACCAGTGAACACACACACACACACACACTGGGTGAACCAGTATAGTGAACACACACACACTGGGTGAACCAGTATAGTGAACACACACTGGGTGAACCAGTATAGTCAACACACACTGGGTGAACCAGTATAGTCAACACACACTGGGTGAACCAGTGTAGTGAACACACACACACTGGGTGAACCAGTGTAGTGAACACACACACACTGGGTGAGCCAGTGTAGTGAACACACACACACTGGGTGAGCCAGTGTAGTGAACACACACACACTGGCTGAGCCAGTGTAGTGAACACACACACACTGGGTGAGCCAGTGTAGTGAACACACACACTGGGTGAACCAGTGTAGTGAACACACACACACTGGGTGAACCAGTGTAGTGAACACACACTGGGTGAACCAGTGTAGTGAACACACACTGGGTGACACAGGTGGAATTTTTTAAGGGGGGTCGAACCATGAACTTTTTACTAATATTAAATTTTCAGCTCGAAATGAAGTTTCGGTTCAGGAAATCGATGATAATTTTTATTATTTTAGATGCAGATTAGTATTATTAATTTTTATTAGTATTAAAGCAAAACACTAAACCTGTATGGGTAATGCATCGGTGCAAACCATCAGTGAGCCTCAAGCAAGTGAGTCCACCACCAGCTGTGTCACCAGCTGCGTCACTGAGACCAACACTCTGGTCCACCACTAGCTGTAGCGTGTCATTAGCACCAACACTCTGGCCCACCTCCAGCTGTCACTAGCACCAACACTGGTCCACCACCAGCTCTGTGTCACTAGCACCAACACACTGGTCCACCACCAGCTGTGTCACTAGCGCCAACACTCTGGCCCACCACATGCTGTGTCACTAGCACCAACACTCTGGTCCACCACAAGCTGTGTCACTAGCACCAACACACTGGTCCACCACAAGCTGTGTCACTAGCACCAACACACTGGTCCACCACCAGCTGTGTCACTAGCACCAACACTCTGGTCCACCACAAGCTGTGTCACTATCACCAACACTCTGGTCCACCACCAGCTGTGTCACTAGCACCAACACACTGGTCCACCACCAGCTGTGTCACTAGCACCAACACTCTGGTCCACCACAAGCTGTGTCACTAGCACCAACACACTGGTCCACCACCAGCTGTGTCACTAGCACCAACACTCTGGTCCACCACCAGCTGTGTCACTAGCACCAACACTCTGGTCCACCACAAGCTGTGTCACTAGCACCAACACTCTGGTCCACCACCAGCTGTGTCACTAGCACCAACACTCTGGTCCACCACAAGCTGTGTCACTAGCACCAACACTCTGGTCCACCACAAGCTGTGTCACTAGCACCAACACTCTGGCCCACCACAAGCTGTGTCACTAGCACCAACACTCTGGCCCACCACAAGCTGTGTCACTAGCACCAACACTCTGGTCCACCACAAGCTGTGTCACTAGCACCAACACTCTGGTCCACCACAAGCTGTGTCACTAGCACCAACACTCTGGTCCACCACAAGCTGTGTCACTAGCACCAACACTCTGGTCCACCACCAGCTGTGTCACTAGCACCAACACTCTGGTCCACCACAAGCTGTGTCACTAGCACCAACACTCTGGTCCACCACCAGCTGTGTCACTAGCACCAACACTCTGGTCCACCACAAGCTGTGTCACTAGCACCAACACTCTGGTCCACCACCAGCTGTGTCACTAGCACCAACACTCTGGTCCACCACCAGCTGTGTCACTAGCACCAACACTCTGGCCCACCACCAGCTCTGTGTCACTAGCACCAACACTCTGGCCCACCACATACTGTGTCACTAGCACCAACACTGGTCCACCACCAGCTGTGTCACTAGCACCAACACTCTGGTCCACCACCAGCTGTGTCACTAGCACCAACACTCTGGTCCACCACAAGCTGTGTCACTAGCACCAACACTCTGGTCCACCACCAGCTGTGTCACTAGCAACAACACTCTGGTCCACCACAAGCTGTGTCACTAGCACCAACACTCTGGCCCACCACAAGCTGTGTCACTAGCACCAACACTCTGGCCCACCACAAGCTGTGTCACTAGCACCAACACACTGGTCCACCACCAGCTGTGTCACTAGCACCAACACTCTGGCCCACCACAAGCTGTGTCACTAGCACCAACACACTGGTCCACCACAAGCTGTGTCACTAGCACCAACACTCTGGTCCACCACAAGCTGTGTCACTAGCACCAACACTCTGGCCCACCACAAGCTGTGTCACTAGCACCAACACTCTGGTCCACCACATACTGTGTCACTAGCACCAACACTGGTCCACCACAAGCTGTGTCACTAGCACCAACACTCTGGTCCACCACAAGCTGTGACACTAGCACCAACACACTGGTCCACCACAAGCTGTGTCAGCTGTGTCACTAGCACCAACACAGCACCAACACTCTGGTCCACCACAAGCTGTGTCACTAGCACCAACACTCTGGTCCACCACAAGCTGTGACACTAGCACCAACACACTGGTCCACCACAAGCTGTGACACTAGCACCAACACACTGGTCCACCACAAGCTGTGTCACTAGCACCAACACTCTGGTCCACCACAAGCTGTGTCACTAGCACCAACACTCTGGTCCACCACAAGCTGTGACACTAGCACCAACACACTGGTCCACCACAAGCTGTGTCACTAGCACCAACACACTGGTCCACCACAAGCTGTGTCACTAGCACCAACACTCTGGTCCACCACAAGCTGTGTCACTAGCACCAACACTCTGGTCCACCACAAGCTGTGACACTAGCACCAACACACTGGTCCACCACAAGCTGTGTCACTAGCACCAACACTCTGGTCCACCACAAGCTGTGTCACTAGCACCAACACTCTGGCCCACCACAAGCTGTGTCACTAGCACCAACACACTGGTCCACCACCAGCTGTGCCGCTAGCACCAACACTCTGGCCCACCACAAGCTGTGTCACTAGCACCAACACACTGGTCCACCACCAGCTGTGTCACTAGCACCAACACACTGGTCCACCACCAGCTGTGTCACTAGCACCAACACTCTGGCCCACCACAAGCTGTGTCACTAGCACCAACACACTGGTCCACCACCAGCTGTGTCACTAGCACCAACACTCTGGCCCACCACAAGCTGTGTCACTAGCACCAACACACTGGTCCACCACCACCTGTGCCACTAACGCCAACGGACTGGCCAACCACCAGCTGTGCCACCAGCCGAGCCACCAGCTGACACCAGCTGTCCGGCATCACAATACCATGACTTACGACGCGAATAATTAAGTCATATTGCCGCCAGCTTCAGCTTATGAATTGCAAGAGCTGTCTCCTGCAACATTTACTGATAAGTAAGAAAGCTTCCTCGCGCGGTGCGACACGCAAGCTGAAGCTTAGCATTATTGGCTAAGCTAAAAAGCTTAATCTCCTTTATGGCGGAGCTGAGTTTAAAGTGTTTCCCGACTTTTCTCTTCAATCCTACTGAAGGATTTTTTTCTGTCTTGCTTTCGTTTCTCTCCTTCTCTCTCCTCTCTACTTTCTATTTTCTATTTTCTCTATTTTCTTATTTTCTATTGTCTCTCTCCAGTGGGAAGTACAACACTGGGACGGATTCTGCCACTAGGAATAAACGTGGTACAGACTGATTTACAGATATGACACAAAATGACAGTAGATAGGATTAAATGGATGACAGACATGACAGTTAGTGGAAAGTAACAGACTTGACACAAGAGGTCGGTGGAAAGGTAGACGAGCTGCAGCTGTCAGACAGGAGAGATAAGTCAACTCCAGTCCACACAGGCTACTTGCGTTCGGCAGCGCTGAAGACATGATAACCACGGAAAAACGTTTGTAACCACACGCTATCTAGGCTAGAGTGCCAGTTACTGAAACTGACAGATGCACCTAGAGATATTACTAGAGATATCAGCAGAGCAATCTCTAGCAGCGAATTCCATTCAGGCTAGAAAAAAAATCACAGTTCAAGATAACGAGTACTACAGATGACAGATAACGTTGGGAAACATTAAACGGCTGAGGTAGCATACCAGCCGAGCTAGGATAACAGCCGAGGCATATATAGAAAGCATATATAGAAACTGGATAAACGCCCACGGTATTTGGACAGAACTGCACTCACACCATCGAAGCTGGAACTAAAGAATTATTGAAATAGGTCAGCGGGGTAAAGAAAGGTCAGAGCTACGAGGGAGACCTATTTTAAGGGGCGACACACCTTTGGAAAAATACAAGACTTGACAGACACTCTTTCAGTACTAAACACGGTTCTTACGCTTGATTAGTTAAGATTCGCTAGGAAAAGAGGACGTGTTTCCTGACGTGCCACTGGTACTTTTGGCCATCTGACCGAGGCCTTCCACTGGCTTACTCCTTCATGACTTTAAAAGATTAAGGTTTGTGTTATTCGAACGCACAGTTCTCGACGGCAAACGAGGTTGGACAAGGCTATTGGACCGGCTATTGAATCAGACCTTATTTGCGTCACTATTACATTACGTTAGTGCAAATCTATATTTATCTTACTGAATCAACAATAACGAAAAAACGATATCAGATAAACTCTGTATGGCAGCGCTAGTGCCCTCAAGCACACTAAGAACACTGGTACCCTTACACTAAGTGTTGGTACCCTTACACTAAGTGTTGGTACCCTTACACTAAGTGTTGGTATCCTCACACTAAGTGTTGGTATCCTCACACTAAGTGTTGGTATCCTTACACTAAGTGTTGGTACCCTTACACTAAGTGTTGGTACCCTTACACTAAGTGTTGGTACCCTTACACTAAGTGTTGGTACCCTTACACTAAGTGTTGGTATCCTTACACTAAGTGTTGGTACCCTTACACTAAGTGTTGGTATCCTCACACTAAGTGTTGGTATCCTCACACTAAGTGTTGGTATCCTCACACTAAGTGTTGGTATCCTTACAGTAAGTGTTGGTACCCTTACACTAAGTGTTGGTATCCTCACACTAAGAGTGTTGGTATCCTCACACTAAGTGTTGGTATCCTCACACTAAGTGTTGGTATCCTCACACTAAGTGTTGGTATCCTCACACTAAGTGTTGGTATCCTCACACTAAGTGTTAGTATCCTCACACTAAGTGTTGGTATCCCCCTGCACAGTGAGATGATTGAACTGGTCTTAGAGAAACCAAGCCCCAAACCCTCCATCACTACCTTGGTCTATATGCTGACCCTTGACATCATCCAGAACAACAACCCGGGAGGAATTTTCTCTAAACCATTTCAGTGAGACTTGTCTCAAAAAATTAACATCGTGAGAATTTTTTTCCATAAGACCTACATTATTTTTTTCCATACGAGTAACCCCTTGAGATTTTTTTCTATGTAAATAACAGTGAGATTTTTCCATCTATAGGTTTTTTTATTCCATACGATTAACCCTGTGGAATTTATTTTGTATACGTCCTTTTGAAGAATTATTTACAAATAATTTTATGCACGTAAATAAAGTTCACTTACTTGATGAAGATGATTTTGTGGCCTCTCGTGTTCACCTTCACCTTTGTTATTTGTTCTCCTTGGACTCATTTTCATGTTTATTCATTCTGAAAAATAAGTTTTAAATTATTAATGTGGATTATTGTATATATACAATAAATTTAAACAGTTCGGAATTTAAGAGAATATGTTAAATAATCTTAACTGGCATATGTACCTTCAATGGGTCGTAACATTGCATAATGGACGACCCTGGTAGAGTATATTGTATATTAGCAAGATATTATTTACCTAGAAAGGTTACTTGTTTGTTAAGGTAATCGGGTTAAAAGTATATTGACTACACGAGGGTTATTTATACTGCATGTAACCTTTACATCAGTCAAAAACATTTAATCCCTAAAATAGTGAATAAAGTTAGCTCTCAGTGTATATACATGGAAATTATACACTTATCGGTGTGTGTATATACTGTGACTTCATTAAAAGTATTTTAGATACTGTATATATGGGAATATATAAAGCATAAGAGTCTTAAATCTCATCACGTTCCGTCATGATGTTCGGAATTATAACGTTAATAGTATATAGGATCAGGAATCTGAAATTGAAGCTAATTTTTGGAAAGATCTGGAACAAGGTTGGACAAGTAGGTGGGTGGAAATGGTTGGGTTAGAGAAGGACCTGTCATTGCAGCAGGCCAGTAGGCCTGCTGACACTTTCTAACACCGGCGGTGTTACCCACTGGTCCAGTGGCTAACGCGTCGGTCTGGAGTTTTGAGACACTCTGTTCGCGGGTTCTAACCCCGCCCGTGGTATGATTTATATATGGATAATAGTCCTGCTTCTATATCAGTCTTCCCTAAACTTGTGTTTCAACCCGTAACTTTCAATTTGACTATAATATATGATAATAAACACGAGGATAATCTCCAAACAGACACCATTGTTAACAAATACGTAAAATCTTCATTATCTCTCAATTTACAGCCAACTTGTTAACTTTACTGATTTGTTTATCAACCTGTAATCACAGTGTAATTTGCCACCTAAATGAGACTGTGAACACTGCATTATTGTCCGTTTAAAGGAATTTGGTCGGACATCAATGTTCTGGTTTGGCAGGAGCCCCTTATACGTCATTTATTCATGCCTCAGCCTTGTGTAGGTGATCTGTCCCTCAGCCTTGTGTAGGCGATCTGTCCCTCAGCCTTGTGTAGGCGATCTGTCCCTCAGCCTTGTGTAGGTGATCTGTCCCTCAGCCTTGATGTAGGGGATCAGTCCCTCAGCCTTGATGTAGGGGATCTGTCCCTCAGCCTTGATGTAAGGGATCTGTCCCTCAGCCTTGATGTAAGGGATCTGTCCCTCAGCCTTGATGTAAGGGATCTGTCCCTCAGCCTTGATGTAAGGGATCTGTCCCTCAGCCTTGAGAAGCGACCAGCCCCATGGTCTCGTCCAGACCAACTTCCGAGGGACTGACTACGTTAACACAACTGCTTCAAGATTTAGGGACTGACCACCTTAAAAATTTTCATTTCAAGCCTGAGAGACCGATCACAGCTTTACTTCTCCACGATTTATTCACATATAATTCTTATTCATTTCTAGGAGCTTTGCAACTTCCTCCTCTCGTTGCTATTTAGCGCTTTAGCATAATAAAATCATTAATAAAAATATTAAAAATCAATAATAATAATAATAATAATAATAATAATAATAATAATAATAATGTTGTATTCGGAAATCAGTGATGTATTCAGAGACCAGTGTTGTATTCAGAGGAGACCAGTGTTGTATGCCGAGGCCAGTGTTGTATTCAGAGGAGACCAGTGTTGTATGCCGAGGAGGCCAGTGTTGTAGGCTGAGGCCAGTTTTGTATGCCGAGGAGACCAGTGTTGTATGCCGAGGAGACCAGTGTTGTATGCCGAGGAGACCAGTGTTGTATGCCGAGGAGACCAGTGTTGTATGCCGAGGAGACCAGTGTTGTATGCCGAGGAGACCAGTGTTGTATGCCGAGGAGACCAGTGTTGTATGCCGAGGAGACCAGTGTTGTATGCCGAGGAGACCAGTTTTGTATGCCGAGGAGACCAGTGTTGTATTCAGAGACCAGTGTTGTATTCAGAGACCAGTGTTGTATTCAGAGACCAGTGTTGTATTCAGACCAGTGTTGTATTCAGAGACCAGTGTTGTATTCAGAGACCAGTGTTGTATTCAGAGACCAGTGTTGTATTCAGAGACCAGTGTTGTATTCAGAAGCCAGTGTTGTATTCAGAAGCCAGTGTTGTATTCAGAAGCCAGTGTTGTATTCAGAAGCCAGTGTTGTATTCAGAAGCCAGTGTTGTATTCAGAAGCCAGTGTTGTATTCAGAGGCCAGTTTTGTATTCAGAGACCACTGTTGTATTCAGAGACCACTGTTGTATTCAGAGACCACTGTTGTATTCAGAGACCACTGTTGTATTCAGAGACCACTGTTGTATTCAGAGACCACTGTTGTATTCAGAGACCACTGTTGCAGTCAGAGGCCACTGTTACAGCCAGAGGCCACTGTTGCAGTCAGAGGCCACTGTTGCAGTCAGAGGCCACTGTTGTATTCAGAGACCACTGTTGCAGTCAGAGGCCACTGTTGCAGTCAGAGGCCACTGTCGCAGTCAGAGGCCACTGTTGCAGTCAGAGGACACTGTTGCAGTCAGAGGACACTGTTGCAGTCAGAGGACACTGTTGCAGTCAGAGGACACTGTTGCAGTCAGAGGACACTGTTGCAGTCAGAGGACACTGTTGCAGTCAGAGGACACTGTTGCAGTCAGAGGACACTGTTGCAGTCAGAGGCCACTGTTGCAGTCAGAGGCCACTGTTGCAGTCAGAGGCCACTGTTGCAGTCAGAGGCCACTGTTGCAGTCAGAGGCCACTGTTGCAGTCAGAGGCCACTGTTGCAGTCAGAGGCCACTGTTGCAGTCAGAGGCCACTGTTGCAGTCAGAGGACACTGTTGCAGTCAGAGGACACTGTTGCAGTCAGAGGCCACTGTTGCAGTCAGAGGACACTGTTGCAGTCAGAGGCCACTGTTGCAGTCAGAGGACACTGTTGCAGTCAGAGGCCACTGTTGCAGTCAGAGGACACTGTTGCAGTCAGAGGACACTGTTGCAGTCAGAGGACACTGTTGCAGTCAGAGGACACTGTTGCAGTCAGAGGCCACTGTTGCAGTCAGAGGACACTGTTGCAGTCAGAGGACACTGTTGCAGTCAGAGGCCACTGTTGCAGTCAGAGGACACTGTTGCAGTCAGAGGCCACTGTTGCAGTCAGAGGACACTGTTGCAGTCAGAGGAGACCAGTGTTGTATTCATCTAGACACGCACAGCGACGTAACACGATCACAGACGCTGTAAAATATACACAAACAAATGCGACACACATGCTGAATACAACGACGACAAACACGTAAACAGGACGAATAACTGTAAACAGTTATTCATTACGACTTACTTTGATTTTCTAAGCACAAACAATACTTAGAAAAGATCATGCAAGGGAAAATATGCTAAGAATTTTGAATTATTCAGTAGAGAAAGTTGACGAGAGAATATTTAGCTGCAGGTAACGAAGCTAAGTTCATCAAATAACACGTACTGTAGCTGAAAGCAAATAAAGCTAGCACAGTGCTAGGTTTAATAGCTGGAACTTTTGCGTAATAAGCAAGAGGGAGATAAATCATTGACGCTGAAGCGTATTCTTTTACGCCTTTAAAAATGTTCTTGATGCCTTCCCTTGAATGTTCATGCCTTCATTTGAACAATGTTCTTCATGACTCCCCTTGAACGATGTTCAAGCTTCCCCTTGAACAATGTTCATGTTTTCCCTTGAACAATATTCATGTTTTCCCTTGAACAATATTCATGCTTCCCCTTGAACAATGTTCTTCACGACTCCCCTCGAACTTCTGCTAGTAGTGGTGGTAAAGGTGGTAAGGGTGGTGATGGTGGTGGTAAGGGTGGTGATGGTGGTAGTAAGGGTGGTGATGGTGGTGGTAAGGGTGGTGATGGTGGTGGTAAGGGTGGTGGTGGTGGTGGTAAAGGTGGTGGTGGTGGTGGTAAAGGTGGTGGTGGTGGTGGTAGAGGTGGTGATGGTGGTGGTAAGGGTGGTGATGGTGGTGGTAAGGGTGGTGATGGTGGTGGTAAGGGTGGTGGTGGTTGTGGTAAAGGTGGTGGTGGTGGTGGTAAAGGTGGTGGTGGTGGTAGAGGTGGTGATGGTGGTGGTAAGGGTGGTGATGGTGGTGGTAAGGGTGGTGTTGGTGGTAGTAAGGGTGGTGATGGTGGTGGTAAGGGTGGTGATGGTGGTGGTAAGGGTGGTGATGGTGGTGGTAAAGGTGGTGGTGGTGGTGGTAAAGGTGGTGGTGGTGGTGGTAAAGGTGGTTGTGGTGGTGGTAAAGGTGGTGGTGGTGGTGGTAGAGGTGGTGATGGTGGTGGTAAGGGTGGTGATGGTGGTGGTAAGGGTGGTGGTGGTGGTAGTAAGGGTGGTGATGGTGGTGGTAAGGGTGGTGATGGTGGTGGTAAGGGTGGTGATGGTGGTGGTAAGGGTGGTGATGGTGGTGGTAAGGGTGGTGATGGTGGTGGTAAGGGTGGTGATGGTGGTGGTAAGGGTGGTGGTGGTGGTGGTGGTAAGGGTGGTGGTGGTGGTGGTAAGGGTGGTGGTGGTGGTGGTAAAGGTGGTGGTGGTGGTGGTAAAGGTGGTGGTGGTGGTGGTAGAGGTGGTGGTGGTGGTGGTAGAGGTGGTGATGGTGGTGGTAAGGGTGGTGATGGTGGTGGTAAGGGTGGTGATGGTGGTGGTAAGGGTGGTGATGGTGGTGGTAAGGGTGGTGATGGTGGTGGTAAGGGTGGTGATGGTGGTGGTAAAGGTGGTGGTGGTAAAGGTGGTGGTGGTGGTGGTGGTAAAGGTGGTGGTGGTGGTGGTGGTAAAGGTGGTGATGGTGGTGGTAAAGGTGGTGATGGTGGTGGTAAAGGTGGTGGTGGTGGTGGTAGAGGTGGTGGTGGTAGAGGTGGTGATGGTGGTGGTAAGGGTGGTGACGGTGGTGGTAAAGGTGGTGGTGGTGGTGGTGGTAAAAGTGGTGGTGGTAAAGGTGGTGGTGATAAAGGTGGCGATGGTGGTGGTGATGGTGGTGGTAAAGGTGGTGGTGATGGTGGTGGTGGTGGTAAAGGTGGTGGTGGTGGTGGTGGTAAAGGTGGTGGTGGTAAAGGTGGTGGTGGTGGTGGTAAATGTGGTGATGGTGGTGGTAAAGGTGGTGATGGTGGTGGTAGAGGTGGTGATGGTGGTGGTAGAGGTGGTGATGGTGGTGGTAAAGGTGGTGGTGATTGTGGTGGTGGTGGTGGTGTTGGTAAAGGTGGTGGTGGTGGTGGTGGTGTTGGTAAAGGTGGTGGTGGTGGTGGTGTTGGTAAAGGTGGTGGTGGTGGTGGTGTTGGTAAAGGTGGTGGTGGTGGTGGTGTTGGTAAAGGTGGTGGTGGTGGTGGTGGTAAGGGTGGTGATGGTGGTGGTGGTGGTGGTAAAGGTGGTGGTGGTGGTGGTGGTAGTGGTGGTAGTGGTGGTAGTAAAGGTGGTGGTGGTAGTGGTAAAGGTGGTGGTGGTAAAGGTGGTGGTGGTGGTGGTGTTGGCAAAGGTGGTGGTGGTGGTGGTAAAGGTGGTGGTGGTGGTAGTGTTGGTAAAGGTGGTGGTGGTGGTAAAGGTGGTGGTGGTGGTAAAGGTGGTGGTGGTGGTAAAGGTGGTGGTGGTGGTAAAGGTGGTGGTGGTGGTAAAGGTGGTGGTGGTGGTAAAGGTGGTGGTGGTGTAGTAAAGGTGGTGGTGGTGTAGTAAAGGTGGTGGTGGTGTAGTAAAGGTGGTGGTGGTGGTGGTAAAGGTGGAGGTGGTGGTGGTAAAGGTGGAGGTGGTGGTGGTAAAGGTGGAGGTGGTGGTGGTAAAGGTGGAGGTGGTGGTGGTAAAGGTGGTGGTGGTGGTGGTGGTAAAGGTGGAGATGGTGGTGGTAAAGGTGTTGGTGGTGATGGTGGTAAAGGTGGTGGTGGTCGTAAAGGTGGTAAAGGTGGTGGTGGTCGTAAAGGTGGTAAAGGTGGTGGTGGTAAAGGTGGTGATGGTGGTGGTGGTAAAGGTGGTGATGGTGGTGGTGGTAAAGGTGGTGGTGGTGGTGGTAAAGGTGGTGGTGGTGGTTGTGGTGGTAAAGGTGGTGGTGGTGGTGGTGTAAAGGTGGTGGTGGTGTAAAGGTGGTGGTGGTAAAGGTGGTGATGGTGGTGGTGTAAAGGTGGTGATGGTGGTGTAAAGGTGGTGGTGTAAAGGTGGTGGTGGTGATGGTAAAGGTGGTGGTGGTGGTAAAGATGGGTGGTGGTAAAGGTGGTGGTGGTGGTGGTAAAGATGGGTGGTGGTAAAGGTGGTTGTGGTGGTAAAGATGGGTGGTGGTAAAGGTGGTGGTGGTGGTGGTAAAGATGGGTGGTGGTAAAGGTGGTGGTGGTGGTGACATCAGCAGTAATATCTGAAGGCTAAAATACATTTTGAGTTAATAATAATTCCCCTTCCATGGAACAAATTGGATTACGTCCCAATCCACCAGAACTCTAAAAACATTAACGACAGTGTTTCCCCATGAATATAATAATAATAATAAAACAATAATAATAATTAAACAATAATAATACTAATAACAATAATATACTTCTAACCTTCCTGCTAAAATCATAAGAAAGGAGGAACACTGCAGGAGGCCTGTTGGCCCATACTAGGCAGGTCCTTTACAATTCATCCCACTAACAAAACATTTGACCAACCCAATTTTCAATGCCACCCAAGAAATAAGCTCTGATGTGAAAGTCCCACTCAAATCCAACCCCTCCCACTCATAAGAACATAAGAACATAAGAAAGGAGGAACACTGCAGCAGGCCTGTTGGCCCATACTAGGCAGGTCCTTTACAATTCATCCCACTAACAAACATTTGACCTACCCAATTTTCAATGCTACCCAAGAAATAAGCTCTGATGTGCAAGTCCCACTCAAATCCAACCCCTCCCACTCATGTATTTATCCAACCTAAATTTGAAACTACCCAAAGTCCTAGCCTCAATAACCCAACTAGGTAGACTGTTCCACTCATCTACTACCCTATTTCCAAACCAATACTTTCCTATGTCCTTTCTAAATCTAAACTTATCTAATTTAAATCCATTACTGCGGGTTCTCTCTTGGAGAGATATCCTCAAGACCTTGTTAATATCCCCTTTATTAATACCTATCTTCCACTTATACACTTCGATCAGGTCTCCCCTCATTCTTCGTCTAACAAGTGAATGTAACTTAAGAGTCTTCAATCTTTCTTCATAAGGAAGATTTCTAATGCTATGTATTAATTTAGTCATCCTACGCTGAATGTTTTCTAACGAATTTATGTCCATTCTGTAATATGGAGACCAGAATTGAGCTGCATAATCTAGGTGAGGCCTTACTAATGATGTATAAAGCTGCAGTATGACCTCTGGACTTCTGTTGCTTACACTTCTTGATATAAATCCAAGTAATCTATTTGCCTTATTACGTACACTTAGGCATTGCTGTCTTGGTTTAAGGTTGCTGCTTACCATAACCCCCAAGTCCTTTTCGCAATCTGTATGGTTAAGTTCTACATTATTTAACTTATAAGTGCTAGGGTTATGGACACTCCCGAGCTTCAGAACCTTGCATTTATCTACATTGAACTGCATCTGCCACTTTTCTGACAAAGAGTAGAGTTTGTCTAAATCCTCCTGAAGTTCCCTAACATCTACGTTTGAATCAATTATCCTACCTATCTTCGTGTCATCGGCGAATTTGCTCATATCACTAGTAATTCCTTCATCAAGATCATTGATATATATTATAAACAACAACGGGCCCAATACTGATCCCTGTGGAACGCCACTTGTTACTGATCCCCACTCGGATTTAACCCCATTTATGGACACTCTTTGCTTCCTGTCTGTGAGCCATGATTCGATCCACGAGAGCACCCTTCCCCCAATGCCATGAGCTGCTACTTTATTCAACAGTCTTTGGTGTGGAACTCTATCAAATGCCTTACTAAAATCTAAGTAAATAATATCAAATTCTTTATCGTGGTCAACAGCCTCAAAAGCTTTACTGAAGAAAGTTAATAAATTAGTTAGACAAGACCGGCCTCTTGTGAATCCATGCTGAGTATCATTAATCAAGCTATGCTTATCGAGATGGCTTCTTATAATCTCAGCTATAATTGACTCTAGTAATTTGCCTACAATTGAGGTCAGGCTTATTGGGCGGTAATTTGACGGTAACGACTTGTCCCCTGTTTTAAAAATAGGAATTACATTAGCCATCTTCCACATATCAGACACTGCACCTGTTTGAAGAGATAAATTAAAAATATTAGTTAATGGTTCACAGACTTCCATTTTGCATTCCTTTAGAACCCTTGAAAAAACCTCATCAGGACCCGGTGACTTATTTTGCTTCAGTCTGTCTATCTGCTTCACAACCATTTCACTAGTGACTGTGATGTTACATAATTTATCTTCTTCTGATCCACTATAAAAATTAATTACCGGAATATTATTAGTGTCTTCCTGTGTAAAAACCGAGAGAAAATAATTATTTAAAATCGAGCACATTTCATTCTCTTTGTCAGTAAGATGCCCATAGTTATTTTTAAGGGGACCTATCTTATCTCTGACTTTTGTTCTATAGACCTGGAAAAAACTTTTTGGGTTAGTTTTAGAATCCCTAGCAACTTTAATTTCATAGTCCCTTTTAGCTTTTCTTATCCCCTTTTTAATGTCCCTCTTAATGCCAATATACTGATTCATAAGATGACCCTCGCCTCTTTTGATACGCCTATAAATTCCTTTCTTATGCCCTAGTAGATATTTCAGCCTATTATTCATCCATTTTGGGTCATTTCTATTTGATCTAATTTCCTTATAAGGGATAAACGTTCTTTGAGCAGCATGTATTGTGTTCAGAAAACTGTCATATTGAGAGCTCTCTTCGTTACCCCAGTCAACAGATGATAAGTGTTCTCTAAGCCCATCGTAATCTGCTAAGCGAAAATCTGGGACTGTTACTGAGTTATCCCTACTATCATACTTCCATTCAATTCTACGTGTAATTGATTTGTGGTCGCTAGCACCCAGTTCCTCTGAAACTTCTAAATTATTAACAAGGGATTCATTGTTTGCCAGAACTAAGTCAAGCAGGTTATTACCCCTTGTAGGTTCAGTCACAAACTGCTTCAAAAAACAATCCTGAACTACTTCTAAGAAATCGTATGATTCTAAATTCCCAGTCAAGAAATTCCAATTAATATGACTAAAGTTAAAGTCTCCTAGAATTACTACATTATCGTGCCTTGTGGCCCTAACAATTTCCTCCCATAGTAGTCTCCCCTGGTCCCTATCTAAATTTGGGGGACGGTATATCACACCTAAAATTAATTTTTCATGTCCCTCTGAAAATTCTATCCAAACAGACTCTGTATGTGTTACTTCAGACTTAATACCCGTTTTTATGCAACAGTTCAAGCGATCTCGGACATACAATGCCACCCCACCCCCCTTCCCGATACTTATCCAACCTAAATTTGAAACTACCCAAAGTCCCAGCCTCAATAACCCAACTAGGTAGACTGTTCCACTCATCTACTACCCTATTTCCAAACCAATACTTTCCTATATCCTTTCTAAATCTAAACTTATCTAATTTATCTAATTTACTAGTTTGCTTTTCTAGTTTGAAATAGATGCCACTAGATTTCTGTTATACTATTTTTCCTATATGAACTAGATCTTCTGACGGTTGTATTGCCATGCATATCCTTGGATTTACACACACACACACACACACACACACACACACACACACACACACACACACACACACACACACGTACATGACCACACCAACTTCGCAACCTCTCCTGTGCCTTCTGAATTATATCTTTCATAGCTCCCACACCATCTTATTCTCCCCATTATATTCACGACTGACAGTTCTCGAAGCTGACATCTCCAGTGGTTCCAGCTGCTGTCTCCTCACTACAACATTCTCACACCTTCAGTCACATCTATATAAAAGTTATGACAGAAGACTTTTTTTTTCCAGTTTTATATGCCTTATTAAACTTCATTTTTAAGGCCTATTCAACACTATTTTCCACATCTTCCTCTTCATTTGTATGACTCACATTGTATTTAATACAATCATACATCGTCTCGTTCATTCCCAAATACCGTATTAAATTTTCCACTTTCATACCCCTTCTCTCTAAACTGAGATCAAATTTCCGTTACCCAGACTTTTCATTACTTTTCGTTACCCAGACTTTTCATTACATTCCTCTTTTACATAATCAATTTAAATTTCCTTCTATTACACTCCTAAATACCTTCAGCAACTTTTGTAATCTTTCTTCAAAACACTTCCAAGTACGAAGATTGAGACACTTATGCAGCATATGGGAATCTTTATTCAGGAAACGTTTCGCTACACAGTGGCTTCATCAGTCCAATACAAAGAGGAAGGCGTAAGGAGAGGAGGAGAATGAGGTAATCAGTCCCTCAACCTGGAGTCGATGTGTTCAGTCCATCAATCTTGTAGAATGTACAGCATAGGGCCGTAGACGTGGCTTATATACTGTAGTGAGGTGACGTGAAGCAGGCGGAGGCGGGGTCATAGTGGTACCATCCACTAGTCGAAGTAGGTCTTTGTCCAAAGGTTGAACAAGTGTTGAAGAATTCTTTGTAACAAGATCCCATGATGCTGCTGTGTCTGACAGTTGTGATGAATGGTTTGAAAAAGCGACACTTATGCAGCATATGGGAATCTTTATTCAGGAAACGTTTCGCTACACAGTGGCTTCATCAGTCCAATACAAAGAGGAAGGCATTCTACAAGATTGATGGACTGAACACATCGACTCCAGGTTGAGGGACTGATTACCTCATTCTCCTCCTCTCCTTACGCCTTCCTCTTTGTATTGGACTGATGAAGCCACTGTGTAGCGAAACGTTTCCTGAATAAAGATTCCCATATCCTGCATAAGTGTCTCAATCTTCAACTTGTCGGTTTTTCAAACCATTCATCACAACTTCCAAGTACCTTCAGCGATGAGCATCTATAACAACACCCATTTCTTATCAGATTCGTTGCCGCTTAATCCCACACCTCTACACCGCTTCTTTTATAACCCATCGTTTCTTTTAAACCCATCTTTAAATAACCAAAAAAAAAAAAAATAAATAGGCACAATACCTCTCTTGTCCCGTCCCTGTCTGCTGGCCTATATATACTCCCTCCTCCTCCTCTCCTTTTCGTTAGTGTGACTTTGTAAATGGTTCAAGTTGGACCGAAACGTCGTCGTAAGCTCCTCTCTTCTATGTGCGAGTTATTTGTTTATCTTTAAATACATTAAACAGTCACTGGGAGATAAGAGTTCTAAAATCTTCTTTTACTGGAAAAACAGCTCCGTTCTCCCCTACAAACCTTACTCTGCATTACAACTCTTTGCTTCTTACAATCCCATATCGACTATTCCACACATTATCGGTGCCAGTAACACTGTTGCTGGCACCTTTTCAATATATCTTATTCATTTTCTGAAACATTAAATGCAACAGCTCCGTACCCTTATTTAGATGCTACTCTCTCGTATGTTGTAAATACTCGACTCGCAGCACCAGCGTGAAGCCCACATGACATACCTACTCAGACGCTAAGAAAAGGTGAGACATTTGCTACGAAATTAGTCTTAGAGCTAAGAAAAATGACCAAAGACCAAGGAAATTAAACTTTGCAACGCAGAGAAACAAAAGCAAGATTATAAATTGAAAGATAATGCTAAAATTCAACAGGGCAGACAAAGAATGAAGGGAGACAAAGGAACACAATGCAAGCTAAAAGCCGATTAGCACAGGGAAAAGGCTGTGGCCCATCTCCAGGAGCTGTGACTTGACCTCCCACAGCCATAACAATGTGAATATACTTGAGTGTAGAACCGAACGTATCACCAGAGGTGCACATCAGCCTAACAATTTTGTAGCAGTGAAAGAACGGTGAACTTACAAGACTTCACGAGGGAAAAACAACTGTATGTGGACAACGAGTAAACACCTGGAAGCTGACAAGATACGTGTGCAACAGTTAAATATATTTACTCCAGACGATGGAACAGAACTCTACTCAGGTTATGAGACTAATAACCTTAAAAACATCTTCGAGTGTGAGGGACTGATTACGTAAGTCATTGCAGATCTACTGCTTCTGCTGCCTCCTCTGTATTCGACTGAAGAAGGCTATTGTGTAGGCCAAACGTATCGGAATAAAGATACCTAACTGTTGGACGTTTGTCTTACTTAACTTCTCTCAGGTCTTACATAAAGACCTGAGAGAAAGCGGTGAAGGTAGACTTCATACGCATCTTTAGGAACAGATATGACAGGTTCCTACGAGACTGAGTTCGATGAAGGCTAAAGAGGGATGGCCAGGAGCTAAAACTCAACCCCCGCAACCTCAACAAGGCGAGTAAATAACTACTGAAACCTTAAAATACGTATTCGACTATAAGCTTGACTCGCGTGAATACAAATAGGAAATTACACACACTCGCGAGCGCGATTGATTGGCCCTTACAGTGCCACGGTGCCTCGCAAGAAGCTGAGCCGGGCTGCCATTATTCTTAGCTTTCTCAACTCTACGAGGAACTGATACGCGGAAACCCCGGGTGCAGATCACTCCACACATGCACACACGCACGGCCAGGAGCTGTGAATGGACCCCTGCAACCATATAGGTGATTACGTACACACACACACACACACACACACACACACACACACACACACACACACACACACACACACACACACACACACACACACACACAGGGTTGCACTGACAAAACTGAACTGTTCCATTCATAATACTGTTCCAGCCACAGTACTGTTCCAGACAATACTGTTCCATCTCAGAACTGTTCTATTTACAGTACTGTTCTAGCCACAGTATTGTTCCAACCACAATATTGTTCCATCCACGTTGCTGTTCCAGCCATGGTACTGGTCCAGCCACGGTAGTGTTCCTGCCACATTATTGTTCCAGATATAGTACTGTTTCAGACACAATGTTTCAGAAACAGTACTGCTGTAGCCACGATACTGTTCCAACCACGGTATTGGTCCAGCTACAGTACTGTTCCAGCCACGATATTGGTGCAGCCACGATACTGGTGCAGCCACGATACTGGTGCAGCCACGATACTGGTGCAGCCACGATACTGGTTCAGCCACGGTATTGCGACTTTCATTATTCTTCCCCTCTCAAGAAAATTCATAACCAGCTCATCAATTTCCTAAAATCATGCAGATTAAATAAATATAAACCGAGAATTTCATACAAGCTATCGAACAGCGTTTAATAAAGCGAGGGAGAGTTGATAAAATAAACGCGTGTTGACGTAACATCATACTGGTTAAAAGTAACAGCGAGGCCTGGTCATGTACCCGGAAGCGGGGGCGCTGACCCCTCGAAACATCCTTCAGGTATACTCCAAGTGACATGAACAGAATTGATTGCAATTGAGAATTTTGATTACAAAGAAACTGGGCAGTTCATATATTTCTAGAACAGCAAATAAATGACCATTTAAAATTTCTAAACGTAATGACCGATTTTTTTTGGGTAGCAATCAAATGTATTCTAGTACCAGAAAGTAACAGCTAATACTAGATCTAGTGAAGAACAAAATGGTACAACACCGTGAATGGAACAAGATACAAATAACCGGCACAAAGGAGCTTACGACGATGTTTGGGTCTGACTTGGACTTTGTATGACTCACGAAATCGTAATGACACGATAGCAAACAAACCATACCACGGGTGGGGATAGAACCCGCGGTCAGAGTGTCTCAAAACTCCAGACCGTCGCTTTAGCCACTGGACCAGCTAGCCACAATAAGATTCATCCAACTAGGTATATTTGCACACCATAGGAAGGTTAGCATAGGCCACTGTGACCACAAATGCAAGTTTTTACAGACGAATCTCCAGCTAGCGTGGCCGTGACGAACTCTAGCTCAAGTCTCCTCAATGCCGTCAACATGGCTCGCGAAATCGTAATATACCTAGTTGGACGAATCTTATTGTGGCTAGCTGGTCCAGTGGCTAAAGCGACGGTCTGGAGTTTTGAGACACACTGACCGCGGGTTCTATCCCCACCCGTGGTATGGTTTGGACTTACTGTTTACTAAAACAACATTAACTATCTAAAGCCACTTGGACAGAGTGGTCATGTTACTATCCGGTGCTGTTAATTCTCGTTACAATAATTCCATATAATTCGGGCAGGATAAGGAATTATACAGGTGTGCAGCATCTGTTTCTATTTGAAGATGTTTCGCCCACCAGAGACTCTCAGTTCAACACAGAGCTGTTACACAAAGACACATTTAAATACGAATAAAGTCACTGGTGGGCGAAACGTCTTCACATAAAGATAATATTAGTTAATAACAATGTTAATAATAATAATAATAATAATAATAATAACAATGTTAATAATAATAATAACAATATTAATAATAATAACAATGTTAATAATGTCGCATACCTTTCTAATTCCTCAATGGAGTTAAAAACGACATAAATAACGAAAAAACAGATAAAACAATTATCAAAATTATAAAAATAATCGAAAATAACACTACAAACGACTTAAATAATTTATACAACCGCTTTTGTAATATAAAAATATAATAAATACTAGACAAAACAATAATAATTTAATGCAAGGTACTCTTGATTTATGAAAAAAAAATAAAAAAATTGAAGCAATATAAAAAAAGGGTCCCAGAGGCCAAAAATGAAAATGCAAAAAGGAAAGAATTTTGAAAAAGAAACAGTGGATAAGAGCAGTTCCGAATCACTAAAAAAATGTTAATAATAAAGACAAATACAAAAACATGGAGTGAAAATAAGATACGCATTTACAATTAAGACATTTACTCAATATTTTGATTGTACATGCATCTTATTCCCACAATAATATTAATAGTGTTAATAATATTAATAGTGTTAATAATAATATTAATATTGAAAGTTAAGACACATGTGCAACATCTAGATATCTATTGTAGACGTTTCGCCATCCAGTGGCTTTATCAATACAAATTCTAGGACATAATTAGAAGACAGTAGAACTATATACAAAAGATGAGGTAATCAGTCCCTCATCTTTTGTATATAGTTCTACTGTCTTCCTATTATGTCCTAGAATTTGTATTGATAAAGCCACTGGATGGCGAAACGTCTACAATAAAGATATCCAGATGTTGCACATGTGTCTTAACTTTCATATTGTCGGCATTTTATACCTTTCTTGCACAATATTAATAGTGTTAATAATAATATTAATAGTGTTAATAATAATATTAATAGTGTTAATAATAATATTAATAGTGTTAATAATAATATTAATAGTGTTAATAATAATATTAATAGTGTTAATAATATTAATAGTGTTAATAATAATATTAATAGTGTTAATAATAATATTAATAGTGTTAATAATAATATTAATAGTGTTAATAATAATATTAATAGTGTTAATAATAATATTAATAGTGTTAATAATAATATTAATAGTGTTAATAATAATAATAGTGTTAATAACAATGTTATTAATAAATAATAATAATGATAATGTTAATAACAATATTAATATTAAAACAACAATGAACTGTATTATTCTTTACCACCTTTTTTAATAAATTCACAAACTTTAGCGGACCGAGGCACAACTGTAACAATGATGAGGAAAAACATTGCAGAGTGATAGTATGATCATTATGATCATTAAGTATGATCATTATGATCATTAAGTATGATCATTATGATCATTAAGTATGATCATTATGATCATTAAGTATGATCATTATGATCATTAAGTATGATCATTATAATCATCAAGTATGATCTTTATGATCAAGTATGATCATTATGATCAAGTATGATCATTATGATCATTAAGTATGATCATCAAGTATGATCATAATGATCATACTTGATGATCGTAATGATTATCAAGTATGATCATTAAGTATGATCATCAAGTATGATCATACTTGATGATCGTAATGATTATCAAGTATGATCATTAAGTATGATCATCAAGTATGATCATTATGATCAAGTATGATCATTATGATCATTAAGTATGATCATTATGATCATTAATTATGATCATTAAGTATTATCATTATGATCATTATGATCATTAAGTATTATCATTATGATCATTATGATCATTAAGTATGATCATTATGATCATTAAGTATGATCATTATGATCATTAAGTACGATCATTAAGTATGATCATTATGATCATTAAGTATGATCATTATGATCATTAAGTATGATCATTAAGTATGACCATTATGATCAGTAAGTATGATCATTATGATCATTAAGTATGACCATTATGATCAGTAAGTATGATCATTATGATCATTAAGTATGATCATTATGATCATTAAGTATGATCATTAAGTATGATCATTAAGTATGATCATTATGATCAGTAAGTATGATCATTATGATCATTAAGTATGACCATTATGATCAGTAAGTATGATCATTATGATCATTAAGTATGATCATTATGATCATTAAGTATGATCAGTGAAAATGAGGAGGAAACGTTTTTCGTATTAAACCAAGAGTTTCAGAGTGAATATAATAATGGTATACAATACCAACAAGTGAAAAGAAAAAGGCACAATAAATGGTCCAAGTCGGACCGAAACGTCGTTGTAAAATTGTGTTTTACTTTTCTAAAGGTTGGAGATGCGTCTGTAAAAGGTTTTGCAGAATCCCAGTAAGATGGGCTCAGATGGACACTGAAATACCTGAGGAAGCAGAAGATTTGCTTTTTATACATCATTAGTAAGGCCTCACCTAGATTATGCGGCTCAGTTCTGGTCTCCATATTACAGAATGGACATAAATTCGTTAGAAAACATTCAGCGTAGGATGACTAAATTAATACATAGCATTAGAAATCTTCCTTATGAAGAAAGATTGAAGACTCTTAAGTTACATTCACTTGTTAGACGAAGAATGAGGGGAGACCTGATCGAAGTGTATAAGTGGAAGATAGGTATTAATTAAGGGGATATTAATAAGGTCTTGAGGATGTCTCTCCAAGAGAGAACCCGCAGTAATGGATTTAAATTAGATAAGTTTAGATTTAGAAAGGACATAGGAAAGTATTGGTTTGGAAATAGGGTAGTTGATGAGTGGAACAGTCTACCTAGTTGGGTTATTGAGGCTAGGACTTTGGGTAGTTTCAAATTTAGGTTGGATAAGTACATGAGTGGGAGGGGTTGGATTTGAGTGGGACTTGCACATCAGAGCTTGTTTCTTGGGTGGCATTGAAAATTGGGTTAGGCAAATGTTTTGTTAGTGGGATGAATTGTAAAGGACCTGCCTAGTATGGGCCAACAGGCCTCCTGCAGTGTTCCTCCTTTCTTATGTTCTTATGTTCTTAATAAAAACCAGGGGGGATATAACACGGTGTTGAGTGCTCAAAATATTTAGGCTATGAATTTGCAAGATTTTAGAACGTCAGTAGAAGAGGGTAAGTTGGCAGATGGGAAAAATGGCCCACAATGTGCGAACTAAAGGTAATTATCGATTGCAAGTTTAGCTATTTAAAAAATGTCCTTAGAAGAAAGTGGATACAATGCTTAGTCAAAAATTTTCTATTAAATTATTCTCTGTGGTTCGATATATTTGCTTACTGCTGTCCCTGTTCACCTATCAATAAGTAGGAACCTGGGTGCTAGTTGACTGTCCTGAGTCGCATCCTGGGAGACAAGACTAAAGTACCCCAATGAAAATAAGTCCTCATTGACACACTGACTTTCTTGGGTTGTCTTGGGTGGCTAACCCTCCGGGGTTAAAAATCCGAACGAAATCTTATTGTATCTTCCATGAGTGTTAGTCTACTATTGTGGGTGGCATCCTAGGAGCTTGGCAGTATACCTCAGATAGAGCTGAGCTTTGAAAATGAGCTTAGACAGGATGACAGCTCTTACCTTGTGTAACTGACTTGTGCTAAAAAATATCATGTATCCGAAATCCAGTAAAGAATTACGACCACTGAGGAAACAATTCGAACAAAAAATGGATGGTTGAATTTATTTATCTAGAGTTTAAGAGAGCTTTTGAGAGAGCTTCCCATAAGTAATTTGGAAAGAAAGAAATTACTGCAATAGATGAGAGTCTTTGAGAGGAAGATGCGAAGTTAGAAGAGGGGAAATGCGGGAGATGATAAAGATACCACCAGAGTTAGAAACAGTGAGAGATGAAGAGAGAGACGAAGACAATGAGAGACGAAGACGGAGAGATGAAGACAATGAGAGACAAAGACAATGAGAGAAGAAGACATTAAAAGATGAAGACAGAGATGAAGACAGAAAAAAGATAGTGGAGACAGTGTTGTGTAGCAATAATTCACGCCTGTCATTGCTGTCTGCTTACCTGATTTTCGGTCTCTGGCCATCTCTACGCTCTCTCCCCCTCTCTCTCTCTCTCTCTCTCATAGTATTGGCTAGACATTCTTTAAGTCGTGTTTTAGCAATAAAAGAAAGACGCGGAGGACCTTGGGTTCCATCCAATTTAATTTAGTATGATGGTAAATGTCAAGCAATATTTGCTGTCTCCTCTCTCCCTCACCTCTCTCCCCCTCGCCTCTCTCCCCCTCACCTCTCCCCCCCTCGCCTCTCTCCCCCTCACCTCTCTCCCCCTCGCCTCTCTCTCCCTCGCCTCTCTCTCCCTCGCCTCTCTCTCCCTCGCCTCTCTCTCCCTCGCCTCTCTCTCCCTCACCTCTCTCTCACTCACCTCTCTCTCACTCACCTCTCTCTCACTCACCTCTCTCTCACTCATCTCTCTCTCACTCATCTCTCACTCACTCATCTCTCACTCACTCATCTCTCACTCACTCATCTCTCACTCACTCTTCTCTCACTCACTCATCTCTCACTTTGTGTACGTCTCTTACTCTGTTGTTACAGCTCAATTTCTCCGTTGTCATATTTCTGTTGTTCTGTTTCCCTAATTTTTCTGTTTCTGTTATTCAATTCCTCTTATTTTTTTTATTCTATTTCTATTTGTTTTTATGTTGTTCTATTTCTGTTCTGTTTCTGTGTTATTCTAATTCTATGTAACTTCTTTTTTCTCTCTCTTGTTCTCTTCCTGTCTTAATTCTGTTATTCTATTTCTGTTTCCGTTACTCTCACACTCACTCTCACTATATTTGTCTCTGTTGCTCTCATGTCTGTTTTTACTGTTACTTTTTCCCCTCCTATACTGTTTATTTTCACTTTCCGTTTGTCTGTTATTGTTGCTCTGTTGCTCTCCGTTTGTCTGTCACTGTTATCGTCTCTCCAAGACATTAATATTTTCTTTGTGTCTTGTCACGGACAATTTATGTTCGCCCCTCGTTTTTTTTTTCGTCCGGATTTTCTATTTTCCGTTTTTTCCGTTTTCGTCAGTTTCGTCTATTCTCTAGGTGCTTCGTTTTGTTTTCGGTTGTGTGTATGTTACGTCGGATTTTCCAATTCTCTTTTGTCCGGTTTTCCAATTCTCTTTCGTCCGGTTTTTCATTTCCCTTTCGTCCATTTTTCCAGTTCTCTGTTTCGTCTGTTTTTTTCAGAAGTTGGCCTTTCTTGTCCCCCTCTCTCACTGAGTTCGTTAATTTACCTCTCACCAACTCACTCCGTTTGTTTCTTTCTCTCTCTCTCTCTCTCCCAAATACTGAATCACTAATACCAGCTATGTTAATTAAGACTGTTCCCTCACTAAACCACCACTGTAGTTACCTTCAGTGGTAATGCCACGTACTTTGTCTAACCTCTAACTTCCACCCACTGGAAGCTAATGTAGCAGGGCAACAAGAGGTATCTGGGCAAGGCAGATAGCTCACACACAGGCTGTCTGCAAGATACTATTTCTCTCTTGATTCAGGACTATCGTGTGTTATCTAGATGTACGAGTCAAGGATAGTTTCCTAGCTTGCAGCTGTCACCAACTGGAAGCTAATACTGCTGGTAAAGCTAGTCGAGAATAGAAGATAGGCGTGTTAGAAAGAAATGTTAGAACGGGTGCTAGTGCAGTAATCTGTCAAGTAATCGACTGTAACTAAAACAGATTTAGACAATAGTAGTCTTCAAATCCGATGATGATGATGATGATGATGATGATGATGATGATGATGATGATGATGATGATGATGATGATGATGATGATGATGATGATGATGATGATGATGATGATGATGATGATGATGATGATGATGATGATGATGATGATATGATGATGATGATGATGATGATGATGATGATGATGATGATGATGATGATGATGATGATGATGATGATGATGATGATGATGATGATGATGATGATGATGATGATGATATTATTATTATACAGTCAGAATTCCATATCTCTTAGATTTTATTGTACACCTCATATGATTTTTTTAAATAAGTGAAAAAATTAAGAGTGTTTATATGTTATTTTATTGCATATTTCGACGATTCAGAGCGATTTGAAGCTAAACCCGTTTGGGTCTTATATCTGATAATTATGACTCGCGAAATCGTAATGACACTATTGCAAACAAACCATACCATGAGCGGGGATTGAACCCGTGGCGAGTTCAATCCCCGCCCGTGGTATGGTTTATTTGGCAATGGTGAGTCAAACTTCACGGCAGTTGTGCCAAGCTTTAATTAACCTTTAGAACAATTTTATTTAAAGACAATAACTCGTGTCCTCTGTAATGAGCGTCTTAATAAAAGGTCCCGAACAAGCTGTGAGGAACGGTGACAATAATTGATGTTAAACTCTTTACGGGTCAAGACACGGAAAGTCAGGTGTTACCCAAGTGTAGCCGAGGCTGGGCATGTATGGTGTAAGTCTGAATCCTACATCCTACACACACACACACACACACACACACACACACACACACACACACACACACACACACACACATTCCCTCACGATACTATCATACCTACACAAGCTGTGTGTGTGTGTTTACATGCTGGCAAGCGTGCGCTAACATTATCATGATATCTCTGTTTACAATCTCGTGTCATTTTCCCCTCTCAGTCCCCAAAATCAAAACCTCAGGAAAATGTTTCCAGCTTCATCCTTCCCCTCCCCCATTCTCCTCTCCCTCTTCTTCCTCTTCTCCATCTACCTCCTCCCCTTGCATTACACATCAGCCATCGCCTGGCGGGCACTAAACACTTCCATTTCGTGTTGGAGAAACACAATCATCCCTGACATTCTCTCTTGAATAAGTACTATCTTTGCTCTCAGCACTTGTTATTATACTAACAGTTATACTAATACTGTTATACTAATATAGTATAACAGCATAACTTATGCGGTTATCATACAAATACAGTTATAATGATGCTGTTACATTAATATTCTTAAACTAATGTAGTTATGCTAATGTAATCATATTAATACTATCATACGAATGTAGTTATACGAATGCTGTTATAAGATCACGATTATAATAATATTAAGACCGTTATCATACAGTTATCGCACAAATACAGCCATCATGTTGATATGGTTATCATATTAATGATGTGAAAACTGTTATCATACAGTTATCACACGTGCCATGCTTACACACTTATCCTCACACACTTATGCTCATACACTTGTGTCATGCTCACAGACTTATCCACTTACACGTATCATACTTATGCTTCATTATCTGCATTAACAACTTGTGGTAGTTTAATTAAGCAGTATGTTTTAATAATGGTTTAAAACTGCGACAGTTTTGGCTTGATGGCGTGTTGAGTGTGAGAGAATCTTGAGAGCTCGAGACCATCTTGAGAGCATGCCTAAGAGCATCAAGATCTTGAGATCATCCAGAGAGATCTCAAGAGCTTTTGTAGAGTATCTCGGGAGTATTTTGAAAGCCTTCCCTACTAGTACTATCAATATCACTGTCAATAATAACATTAAATACTGCGGCTACGACTAATAATATTAATAAAATCCAAAAAACCAGCTAAAAAACCTTATACACTACAACTAATAATAATAATAAAAAAAATGAAGTCCGAAAAATTCGCTAAAAAAATCTCATAGAATTCTAAGAATAGTGTAACTCGCAAGAGTGACACAAAGTGCCGTGTAAACAAAAGGAACTGTGTCAGATGGGATAGTGGTGGCGCCCCGTTCTTTCGCGGGAGTTTTTAATGCCTCTGCTGGATGTGTTTTAATTAGGGAGGGGAGAAGTGGTCTCCATTATGGACGCTAGTTCTCTCTGCCTCGCACTCTAACACGTACTGGGTTTTTTAATGTGAGGAAGGGAGGAAGAGCGAGAGGCAGACAGAGCCAGAGAGAGATGGATAAAGACAAGCAGAGAAAGCCAGGCAGAAAGATGCAGGCAGAGAAATAGACAGGCATACAGATGACAGAGAGAGCTAACGAGACATACAATTAGAGAAATGTATGGAAAGAAAAAAAAATGATCTACCTTCCGTCTATCCCTTCATGTTCCCAGATATCAACTGTATACCGTGGCTCGGTCCCAGACCAGTCCACCTGATCAGTCATTGATGATTAAGTCAGAAAGTCAATCCAACTGTAGGAATGACTTTGGAGAAGTTCACTAAGCTTACCTAGTAATTTAAATCCCTTCACAGAAAAATATTGGTGTTAAATGCCCGTTGACCCTTTATACCACTGAAGGGCTCGTACGGTGTTAGTGCTTTATGGAGAATGATACAAATACTCTTAGACAATACACGATAATCCTTAATCTAAATGGAATTAGTTCTTCTCAGGTCCACCTATGTCCTCATGATTTTCAGCTACATGTAACAAACTCTTTTGAATGGCTTGTTATATAGTTTTGTAAATACGATTGATAAAAAGGGGCATTTAAAATTGACCAGCAGGTTAAATGGCCTTTTCAGCATGTGTTGTTCAGTTTTCGATGGCCTTTTTTCGATATCATTTGCAAAATATTTCAGTATATAAATATCCTCCTAAGAGTGTTTACTTCAACGATTATTATTAGTTGACGGTGGATCAAGCCTTCATCCCTCCTTAAGATGAATAACACTTGGGTTTAGCTCTTCGTGAACAATTCTTTGATCTTTTAGGTGTTCGTTAGGCCTTTTCCTGGAGCGGTAAACCAGCATGTCTCATTCCGAGTGAGGAACGGCGCGATCCCTAGTCTGTGGAATGAGGTCCCGTCTTTCACATTGCAATGTTTACCAACTCGTTTTGTCACGTAAGGAGCGAATTCAGCGTGTAGAGTTGCTTCAAGTTTAGCACCAAGTTGCTATAGTGTAGCATTTCCTTGACAGGTGGAGAGGTGGTAGGAACAGGTGCAGAGACGGAACAGGTGCACAGGCAGTAGGAACAGGTGCACAGGCGGTAGGAATAGGTGCACAGGCGGCAGGAACAGGTGCACAGGCGGCAAGAACAGGTGCACAGGCGGCAGGAACAGGTGGAGAAGTATTAGGAACAGGTGGAGAGGCGGCAGGAACAAGCGTCTTGCCGTGCCAGTGTGGTTCTGCTTGTTGTTGCCAATATTGTGATGGTGCGTGTTTAGCGAATATTCCTTATATCTCTATTCCAGCATACTCAATATGTGTGGAGTCGGTATTAACACACTTTATTTTCGTTTTCTTTACTTTCATTTCTGTGGAGAGAGAGAGAGAGAGAGAGAGAGAGAGAGAGAGAGAGAGAGAGAGAGAGAGAGAGAGAGAGAAAGTGTGTGTGTGTGTCTAGACTGTCTCTAAAGTATAAATAAGACTAATTAAAGTCTGCAAATTTTCGTGAATGGTTTCTAGACTGAGCCTGGCACAGAGTGCATGGCCTTGCATTAATGACTGAAGTCCAATGGTGTTATATCGATAATGTTGCAATATTAACAGTGTTTTACTATGCATGTAAATCCCATGATCACGTCAGCAGTGTTGCAATGCTGGCGGAGTCTGATTTACATTCATGTAAATCTCACGCAGGTTGTCAATCTAGTCTATTTATGGCTGAAAGGAACCTGCTGACATCAGCTTCCCTATTAACTCACCAAATCTTCTGAAAATCTGACTACGTGGTGTGACTATTATATTATCCGTGGCGAAAAGCTTCCTCAGGTATGATAACTGAGAGTTATCATACATGTTCTCCATCCATAAATCACATAACCCAAATCCTCACCTGATTGGATGAAGTACACAAGGTACTCACGAAATCGTAATGACACGATAGCAAACGAATCACATGACGGGTGGGACTTGAACTCGTGGAAAATGAGTTCTAAAACTCTCAAGCCAGTGCGTTAACCACTTGACTAACTGGCTCTATGATTCATCCAATTACATTTCTATACCTCCCTAGGTACAGAAATATACCTAGCTAGATGACACTTATTAGAGCAAGCTGACCCAGTGGTTAACGCACTGGCTTGTGTGATTCATGGGATCGAATCCCACCCTTTCTGTGATTTAAACAAGTGCTCTACACGTTTCCTGTACAACTTGATGTAACTCTAGACGAGAGAAGAATTTTTTAATAAATATCCATGGTACTTACTGTCTTCTCAACCTCTTCCTTCTTAAGCTCTGTATCTGAATCAGGGATGGCGTTTACCGTAGAGTTTAATATATTTCAAGGAGAATTTTGAGTTACGTTTTAGAGTGTATTTGAGCCTCTTATATGATTTATATTCAGAAGCTCACACTTGAAAAGTGACTCTTTGTTGCTGAAGGGTTCTTGATCCTAGAATTGGATCTACCCTCCCTTTCCTCCGATCAAACGTGATTTTTCCACCTCGTACAGCTCTCGTTCCCTAGGTGTTGTACAACTTATATTCACCAATGTGTAGTGGTCATATCTTGTTTGTCTTCTTGTTTTGTTTCCTTCTAAACTCCTTTTCGTATTGAGAATTCTGAAGTACTTTTGTTTTTAAATTCGAGATGGTAGTCATGGAAGTGAAGGTTTTAACATTTGTAAAGGCATTTTTTTTATGTACTTTTTTTTTGTTAGAAGGAAAAATGGAATATTTAAACGTTGACTTCTCACTCTTGGTTTTGTGTTAATGTGTTTTGTGTGTTCTGAGGTTAAGTGCCGGCATGACTGAAGCAAGATCACGCAGGCACACTCATGGGACTACACACACATGTACACTGCGTGCACACACACACGTGCACACACACACGTGCACACACACACACACGCACACACACACACACACACACACACACACACACACACACACCATATCAACATCAGCTGTTGCATCCTAACTTGGCCAAGTTAGAGTAATATTTTTTAATTGCTAGTTTCCATAGTAACTTAGCAGCTTCTCCAATCACAACTCGGTACTGACAGCTGCCAAAGTTATGATTGGGTAATTCTCCAGACGTTATCAGCCACCTCCAGAGTTTCCTCAGGCAGGAATTTTTGGAAGAGAATTATTTTTCTTCTGCTTTGGTTTATAGTGACACTGGTGATGGCTTCGTACAGCTGGTGACACCATTGCTTCTGAGGTTGATTGGTTAATTAGCTTTAATGCCTGTTGACTACACGAAGGATCATTAGGGTTGCATGTAACCTGTTCACTCGTAGTCATGGATAACTTCATCTCTAAACTGGGGATTAAAATAAACTGTTTGTGCATATTCTGCTCCCTGTATACAACTGTTCCCTAGATATGAAACCCGGTGTGTTAACTTCTCATTTGGTGTGTAAGCTGGGACATCATGTGTTGGGAGTGTCGTGTGTGTGTGTGTATATATATATATATATATATATATATATATATATATATATATATATATATATATATATATATATATATATATATATATATATATATATATATATATATATATATATATATATATATATACATATATATATATATATATATATATATATATATATATATATATATATATATATATATATATATATATATATATATATATGCAATAAGATCACAGTAAACAGGTGATTTCAAAATATGCAAAACAACCACTCTGAAAGAATAGTGAGGTGCTGGCCGACCCCTTATATAGCTTCCTTGGATGCTTCACTTTCATAGTTCCTTGATAATGTGAGTAGTCACGAAAGCGCTTGGAATTTCTCTATTCTTTCAGAGTGGTTGTTTTGCATATATATATATATATATTATATATATATATATATATATATATATATATATATATATATATATATATATATATATACACTGTGAGGGAGGTGTGTGTGTGTTTGCTTGTGAAAACATTAAAGTGTGTACATATCTTAGCAAGTGTATATACCCAGCTGTGTATTCCTGTATACAGATATATGTATCTATATACACCAAGAAATGTCTCTCAGCAAAGGGATATACAAATAGGAGAGCACCTCAGCAAAAGGTGTATACACAAGTGTTTCTCTCTCAATGTGTATCAGCTGAGAATTTACTTTAATCCTTATTTCCGAAATTGAAAGAGCCTGACTGGTGGTGCAAAGGTGGCCAGCAGTCTTTTAATAGTCAGGACTCTTAGTCAGCCTTGTTAAACACTAACAAAAGCCCCAACTTCAACAGAGGTCTTCTTTTGGGCAGATGAGTATCACTGAAAGGGTGACTTGTAATATCTTAAAACATACAGTAAGTCGTAATTTCGCAGTGACCGTATATCTCTGTTTATGCACTTCCTGAAGTGCCAAATATATATAATTTTAGTCATGATATACAATAAAATTATTAAATTCACAAGTCTTGGTAAACCTGATATCCTGATGTACGAGCCTTCGACTGATAGGATCCTAGTAAAAATAAAAAGGCACAGTACCATGAGTGGAATAATTCACATATAACTAGTGGCGCAAGTGGCTAGTTAATATTGCAAGTTGCAAGTCGTCATACTTTTCATTCTCCTGTGTACAGGTTATTTGTGAAAACTCCCTAGTGAAGGATGCTGGGATAGGAAGTGATGCAAATACCACCAATACCTGGCAAGAGTTCCTTCGACTACTCAGCAGAGGGTGATGAACAGTTACCAACCCTCTACTACAGCGTCTTCGCCTTGTTGCATGATATAGCAGTCCGTTACTCCCAATAACGTTATTTTGCGTGCCCTTGTTGTTAAGGAGAGAAAACATTTGCCCAGAATCTTTCCACAGTCTACGACATCGCCTAGGCTCGAGTCCTGGCAGTGTTAGTGAGTACGTGTCAAGTTGCTGGATGATTTTATTGCACAATAAGAAGACAGGGAAATTGAACCTACCTTACCAGAAGCCTCGCTGGAAATTGAAACAAAATAGGGAGCCGTCCATGCCAGATGACTCAGAAAAGTAATAACAGCCGAATATCTAGAACTAAATGAGAAACTAGGTAAGAGACTTCATTATCTGGTGATCCCTAACTACTTCCCATCAATCAGCAACAACTGATCCAGAATCATTTAATGCTGTCCAACTACTGTCCACTAAGAAAGCTGAAAGTCTTGTTATGGTTGAACATGGTATTTATCCGCGAAAGCATATAAAATAATTTTTCAGTCCAACGCAGATTCTTGTGATGGTGTTTGATCAACCTGTCTCTACACTTGGTAAATTTGTTCACTCTTTCCTGACATTACCTCAGCATCTTCACACAGACCCAAGCAGTTATACATCTCTTGTAATATGGAAAGCAGACATGATCAAAAGGAATCCAGCATTTCCATTTTGAACTACCAATCTAGAAAACAAGAGGCTTGCCATGAAATTCATCTATGTACATCAGATCCGCGACTTCAGTCTGGGAGCAGTGTACTCAGGAGCACTTACCCCAGTGTTCTGCAAGCAAGACCACACTAACTAATCCAAAGGGAAGCACTGCCAGCAAGCTGCATAAACATTACCTATGTACACACATTAATATATACTAAAATCTTCAAGGTGTCCACTTTGGAAGTTGTGAGTGTATTAATGGTGTGTATAAGTAACCTGTCATTTGATGAAAAAAATGTTTTAAAAATTTGTAAGATATTTCGCTGCATTTCATTATCTTTTATAAGATACGAGACACCAATTTCTTAATATAGCTTTTACTGAAGATATAAGTCATTTATGTCATAATTGAAAGTCATTCTGGGAAAAAAGACCTTCGTCATCCTCGTCCCTCTTACTACTACTACTACTACTACTACTACTACTACTACTACTATTATTCTTTTTCTTCGTATAAGATTTGGTTGGGTAACACATTCATTACGGTTTTATATTCGTAAAGTAAAGTTTGAACATAATATAGGACGGTTCTCCGGTATATTATGATTTTTTCTCTAACAGCCTAAATTATAATGATCCTTATCTAAACTAACTTAACCTAACCAAACTGAACTAAACCTAAGCAAATCTAACTAAACTAAACTAAACCAAACCAAACTAAACCAAGCCTAACGTAACTAAACCTAACCAAACTTAACCTAACCTACATTAATCTAACAAGCGCTAAGAAAGCTTAAGCTAGGAAACTTTTGATACAAGTCAACTAACGTCTCGGGAGTAGACTGAGCTGTCGCAAGAAGCGAGAACCACATGACGCTTTAAACCACAGGACCACCCAACCCTACAAGAATGGCGCAGCCAGCACACAGCTAGCTGTTGGGCCGCCATCCGAGGGCATACGGAGGTGTGGGAGCTTCTAAGCTAATTTCATTCTCGCCTCCGTATGCCCTCGGATGGCGGCCCAACAACTAGCTGTGTGCTGGCTGCGTCATTCTTGTAGGGTTGGGTGGTCCTGTGGTTTAAAGCGTCATGTGGTTCTCGCTTACCATGAGGCAGGCCATTACAACATGGGTTCGAATCCTTGGCTAGCGCAGTGCTGTTATTGATCAATAACACTCGTTCGTGATTACAATATATATATATATATGTGTGTGTGTGTGTGTGTGTGTGTGTGTGTGTGTGTGTGTGTGTGTGTGTAACTACAGAAACCAGTTCGTGTAACCAGTGAAACCAATTCGGTTAATTTCATGACCAATTCAGGTAATCGCTGAAACCAGTTATATGAATCACGGAGACAAATTCACGGAAACTCTGAAATCAGTTTATGGAGCTTCTGACAGCAGTTCGTGGAGCCTCTGACAGCAGTTCGTGGAGCCTCTGACAGCAGTTCGTGGAGCCTCGGACAGCCGTTCGTGGAGCCTCGGACAGGCGTTCGTGGAGCCTCGGACAGCAGTTCGTGGAGCCTCGGACAGCAGTTCGTGGAGCCTCTGACAGCAGTTCGTGGAACCTAGGACAGCAGTTCGTGGAACCTCGGACAGCAGTTCGTGGAACCTCGGACAGCAGTTCGTGGAGTTTCTGACAGCAGTTCGTGGAACCTCTGACAGCAGTTCGTGGAACCTCTGACAGCAGTTCGTGGAACCTCTGACAGCAGTTCGTGGAGTTTCTGATAGTTCGTGGAACCCTGGTTGAAGAATACTGGCCAAACCAATCCATCACACCCTCTGACCATCGATCACTCCCTCCCACTTGAC